>NW_020291470.1:822405-976351 GCF_003184765.1 Aspergillus aculeatinus CBS 121060
CCCCCCTCCCCTCTCCGGCACTGCCTCTGAAATCACTCACTCCCTCACTCACTCCCTCACTCACTCCCTCATTCTTCATTTCTCAACTCACATCCCCTTCTTCATCTCCTCTTCTTCTTTCTTTCTTTCTTTTGCAATTACAATACTCACCACTCTTGTCCTTCCTTATTATTTCCTTTCTTTCCTTTAATTCCTCAATTGATCCTAATCTTATCGCTCGAACGGCAACGTTAGGTGGCCGTTCATCATCGCACCCGCCCGCTCCCCGTGGCTCATTAGCGCACTGCCTTCGTTTGTCGCGCCTGTCGGGCCTTGCTTGTTGCGCCGCAAGGACCCCCCCCCCCAAAAGCATCGCCCGCTGCCTGGTCCCGAAGGCTGAGCGATTGGGCTTGACTATCGGGTTGGCCCGCATCCTGATTCGACGCACAACGAGGTCACCCTGCGTCGGCAACGCGTTTGTTGTCTGGCCGCCTTGTTGTGGTGACGCTGTTTCGGTCGCACCTCGATTCTCCTCTCGGGACGACATCTAGCTGCATTCTCAACCCTTCGGCTCCATCAGCAATCTCGATCCCCTTCAATCCGCCTTCCATTCGCCTATAGACGCGTCACTGCGTGGGCTTGCCGACCCGACCGCGCGCTTCCCTTGTGTCGCTCCACTGCCACGCTCCGTCCGAAGCCACGGTATTTGCGGAGCCAAGTTCGCTGGTCGGCTCAGTAAACGGAACTCATAGCCCAAGGACTCGACCTGAATAAACCGTCAGAACATCGAGCGCAAGCCGGAGGATGATTCAGAATTGATACGACGATACGAATACCGAGGCGACGAGTTACGCGGGATACCTACGGCACCTGAGTCTTGTCTTCAAGACATCAGACCGCAACTGCGGCGATTCTCATCCGACGGTTCACCACAACCTCCTCGCACTGGAACACGATACTGCCCCACCGGATGATAGATAACGAAGTCCCGCCAATATGTCTACGGTCGAAGATCCTTTCGTCTCCCATGCCAGGGAGGGAATCGCTTCTCGCGATTCGCACAAGTACTCCTCCTTTGACACCCAATTGTTCAGCCTGAATGCGTCCTCCCCCGCCCAAGCCAAACGGGCGCTCGAGGCTCATCTGGCGGAAACCGAGCGCCGACTCGAAGAGGCCGGCAAGCTGGGAACGGCACTGATCGAACAGCAGAAACAGCTCGAGGAAAAGCTGCGGGAAGTGGAGCAACAGCAGGAGGAGGGCCAAATCGGCCCGGACCTACGTCGCAAGCTCGTGGATCTGGAGAAGGAGTACAATGAAATTGGCCGCGAAACGGCGCGCGCATTCCTGGCCCCGAAGCGTCTCGCCAGCGGTGAAGATGGCCACTTCGGAACTCCGCATGAGCAAAAGGTAGGGCGCATTCATTTTGATGCTTCTTGCACACGGCTAATGACAATCGTTGTTAGTCACCCATTAGCTCCGCCCTCTTCGCCGGCCAGGCTACCAACTCGCCCAGTAAAGTCAGCGTTCCGTCACGAAAGCAGCGCAATCAGCCCTCCAACCGCGTCCATGACATCGAGTTCGCCACCGAGATTTCTACCTCTCTCCTCGCACAAGTGCGCCAACTGCAAGCTCTCCTTGCAGAGCGTGAGGACGCCCTCAAAAATGTGAATCTCGAGAAGTCGCGACTCGAACTCGAGGCCGAGGGGTATGCTCAACGAATCAGAGTACTCGACGAGAGCGAAGAGCGCTATAAGGACGAAAACTGGACACTGGAGACTCGAACCCGCGAGCTGATGACAGCTGCTAAGGAAGCAGCCGACCGAGAAAGCAGACTCAATAGCAGCCTGGGTGCTTTGGCCACGGAGAAAAGCGCCATGGAGCGGGAGCTCGAGGATCTGAGACAGGCCAATGCGAAGCTGATCGAAGATCACACTGCTGCTCAGAAAGCCAACGATGCCGAGATTCACGTTTTGCGTCGCCATGTGCATGCTGGTGATACCGAGAAGCTTGCGCTACAGCAGAAACTCGAAGAATTGAACTCGCAGAACGAGGAACTCGCCAGGGCAGTGGCCTTGCGCCTTCGCCAGCAAGAACAAGAGCTTTCCCGGGAAGTCCATCGGGATCAAGACTCAGACGACCAGGAACATTCGACGCCCGAGAACTCCCCGCCGCCGTCTCCCAACAAATTCACGCCGCGACACAACCATCTCGAAACGGAGACCTTGAAGAGTTCGCTCGGTCATGCCCACCGCATGATCCAGAATCTCAAGAGCACTATCCATCGCGAAAAGACCGAGAAGATTGACCTGAAGCGCATGCTGCAGGACGCCCGCGATGAACTTGAGACGAAGCGCCGAGAGTCCGCTGCGCCAACCGGTCCGTCCAGCAAACGCCAGAAGACCAAGCCTGACCCTGCACGCAAGGCCGCACGGCCCGATCTGCTGGGTGCTGGTCGAAAGCGAGCGGAGATTGAAATCCATGAATCGGACTGGGAAGACAACGCTACCGACGCCAGTCCCTCTCATAAAGCCGCTCTCAAGGCGTCCCGAGCCCGTATGGGAGGACGGTCATCTGAAGAACCGAGCGATGCGTACCAGACCGCTACCGAAGCCGACGACAACTTTGAAACAGCCACCGAACGAGGAACAGCCACGGAAAGCGAAGCCTTCCAGACTGGCCTAGAAAGCATGGCTGATGATAGCTCGGATAGCGGCGAGCTCACGGAGACAGACGACCGGCTGCAGAGAACCCCACGCGGGCGCGTGTCCTCTTTTACTATGACCAAGACCCGCGACAGGAAGGCTTACGAGAGCACTGCCTCCAACTCAAGTGACGAGGACGTGATCGATGAGGAAGGCTTCCCATCGCCTAGCCAAATTAGTCCTAGGTACAGGGTGAGGAACAAGAGGAGTATCGTGAGGAGGATCCGTCCTTCTGGCGAGGCTCCCATGGCTTCCAACAGCAGGCCCTCCACCGCTCGCGAATCTCCAGCCACAAGCTTCATGCAAAGCTCAGCAAGCCCAGAGGGACAGAGCCTCTTCATGGAGCTTGCTGAGTTGGATGGTGATGATGACCAAGAGGGTGACTTTGGACCTCCGATGCGCTTCGACACGGCATCACAGGCCTCGACTCCGCGCATTCTCGCCGCTTACGATTCCAGACGGCCATCAGAAGCTGTTCTTGATACCATCTCGAAGCCCCTTATGGTTGACTCTGGTATGATGACGGATCCATGGGAGCCCGCTGTGCCTGCTGCAGTCACTGCTGTGCCTGCTGCAGTCACTGCTGTGCCTGCTACCGAGGAAACGGTCAACAACGCACCAGTGTCTCCCTCGAAACCAGCCACATCTGATGTCGGCACTGCGATGGAGCAAGAGCAAGCGCCTGAACTGGTGCACGCTTCAACTCAGTGGATCGTTCCTGAATCTGAGGCAGTTATCGCTGAGACCCAGAGAGAAGTAGAGCAACCATCTGCTCAGTTGCAGTTGGAAGTCTCATCTGTCTCTTCTGAGGAGACTGTTCCATCTCCGCCGAGGCGCCCTCATCTGGACACTGCGTATGCTATTGGAGTCACGACAGAACCCGCTGCATCCGTCATTCCTGACCCGCCAAAGGTGGCATTGTCTTTGATCTCCTCCGCTTCTACTGAGCCAATCGTTGCGCGTGTCCCTCAACCCGAACCCGTCTATGTTCCCAATGTGGCGATGTCGACACTTTCATCTCAACATACCCTGCCTGTCGGGGCAGCCCTCCCTGAACCTGCGCCAGTGGTCGTCTTTGCTGAACATGGCACCAACACTGAGAGTGTGGAGCTCACCGTCTCACCACTCTACTCTCTGGACACCGAGCCTGTCGTGGCCATTCCCAAACCTACTCCGGTGGTCGAGCCTGTGATTATTGAGAAGCGCGTCGAAGTTGAACGGGAGCTTCCACCGCTGACTCTATCGTCGATAGTCGCTCAGCAGACGGAGCCTGTCCTGGCAGTAATTGAGCGGAGCGTAGACCCAGAGCCCGTGAACATCGTGGAGAAAGCTCAGGAAGTCGAGCTGTCAGAGCTAGGTGTATCGTCAATCTTCTCGCAACAGACCGAGCCCATTGTGGCTACTCTGGACGCACCGGCTGAGCCGGAATTGACAGTTGCGGGTGAGCGAGAGATTGCCGAGCCCAAGCTTCCAGATTTGAATCTTTCTGTCATTGCATCGGAAAGCACGGAACCAGCTACACCACAGTTGCACGAGGCACCAGTGGTTCAAGCTCCTGAAATCTCACTGTCTGGGGTGCGCGCGGTGGAAACGACCCCCGTCAAACATGTCCCGACGGCTGTTGTTGTGCCCCCGGTTCAGCTGACCGATGAAAATGCGCCACCGGAGCACAGCATGCAAATGGTCAAGGGTCTCCCTGCTTCCGAACTGCCATTGCTTCTTGTCAATGATGATAATCCAAGCAACAATGCGGCTAGTGGTACAAACGGAACGCCAGACTCCACTCTGCCTCTAAGCACCATTTCTGGCAATGTTGCCCCACGCCATACACGACAGCAATCAACGAGTCGGGTGGAACGGGCTGACCAGGGCGCCCAAACAATCCTGTCGTCGAAGCAGATTGACCAGATTCTCATGGACCGTGTCACCACCCGGCCACTGTCTCCTCCGGACAGTGACAAGGCCAAGGAGCAGAACACCTCACCGTTTGCCACACCCCGAGCACGCACTCGTCCCACTCATCAGTCCTCTCAATCCTCTCTCCCATCCCATCAGCTCAGGCCGGGCAGTTCGCTTAGCCATACCTCAAGCATCCATAGCCACCCCCCTTTGCCCACCGACCACAAGGAGGCTATCATGGCGGCCGAGAAACGATCATTGGACCAACGGCCATCTTCTCCGAACTTGATGGGCCCGCCCCTTGCCCCGGCCTCCGCTCACCGAACCAATGTGAGCCAGCGGCCGCGAACTCCCAACGAGTCGGGACTCCAAGTCAACTCGATGTCTACCACGACCTCCCGCGTCAAACTCAGAAGCGAGAGTCACAGTCACATCTCACGGAGGTCATCGGTGTCATCCTTTGCTTCTGAGATCGATGAGCGATTTGCTGCGCAGCCCATCGGCCCTCAGGGTTATGCCGCTGGTACGGACCCGAGGATGATCCAGGCTATCACGCAAACGATGATTGGCGAATTCCTTTGGAAGTACACTCGCAAGACTGTCACTGGGGAGGTCTCCAGCACTCGACACCGACGCTACTTCTGGGTTCACCCCTATACACGTACGCTGTATTGGAGTGCGCAAGATCCCCAGACCGCTGGCACACGTGAATTGAAGACCAAGAGTGTTCCTATCGAGGCTGTCAGGGTCGTTCCTGATGACAATCCTTATCCTCCTGGTCTGCACTGCAGGAGTCTGGAGGTGGTTAGCCCAGGCCGCCGGGTTCGGTTCACAGCAACCACCAGCCAGCGGCACGAGACGTGGTTCAATGCACTGTCGTACCTCCTGCTGCGCAATTCGGCAGAGAATGGCGAAGAGCATCAAAGCAACGCTTCTTTGGAAGACATCGATGAGTTCAATCCCGAGTTCCGCTCACGCTCTCGCCAGACCTCGAGACTCTCCTTTTCCTCTTCGCGCAGTCGGAATGCACGGAACTGGCCGAAGGAGCGGGCCGGCTCCACCATCTCATCGCGCCGCACATTGACGCCGGGTCGATGCTCTCCTTCGCTTGCTTCGCCCTCGTCCTTTACCGAGCAGAGGAACGGGTCTAGCTCCCGCCTCAGCACGATCCTGAACACGACGATCAAGGGGTCATTTGGCCGCAAGGGTCCTCGTTATGCCAGCTCGAGTGTCCATGAGGGAAGCATTCACACCCGTGACAGCCAAGATGACTTTCGGCACACGATGGAGAGGCAAGAAAGCCAGGGTGACCGACTCGAGAATGTGCGAGCTTGTTGTGATGGTATGTATACCCCTTGACTTGTCATGACAGTTCACCAGCTAACTTGACCAGGCAAACACGATGTCAGTGCCTTGTCTAGGACAAGCAAATATAGCCCGCGGGTGAACCGGATTCATTCCCATCATTGAACCTCCACCTTTTGGAGTTGAGTCGCGTCGCGCGTCGATTGGCCGGGCTATCCATTGCCCTGAATTTTCGTTCTGCACGAATCTCTTTCATTGCATCGCCATTGTCATCGTACTTTGAACCCCACGGGAGTACCTTTATAATGTCTGGAGTCTGAATAAGTGCACACTGAGCGTCTGGAACTTGCATACCCTTGGTCGTCAGGGGCGAACTTGTCTCGTCTTGTTTTTTCCCCTCCCCGGGCTCCCCTCTTTGTCTCTCTATATTTACTCTATTTTAATCCCCACGCGGGCGGCACTGCAGCCCCGTTCATCCCTCCTTCACCTCCTCCTCCACTCTCGGTGCCCGGACGGCTTCTTGATATTCTTGTCATTCTTTTTAACCGTGTTTTTCCTTTTGGTTTATTCATTGCGCTACGCTTTCTTCCGTCGCATGAAAACTACCCACCACCTAACTTATAACCAAACCAACTTACAAACTTAACCTAACCACCTACATTTACCACATCCCACTATTGACAGTGACATGTTTTTTTTTTCTTTTGTGGATTAACTCGTGGCTTGACTGGCTTGAGGCAACTGACACTGACACTCTTTGAAAGAAGGCATTCTCCTGCTGTATTTCCCTGCTGGGCTGACTGACTGACTGTATACTCGGAATTCCTTCCTGCCACTAAATAAATTGCCACATGCGCACAGCCACGAATGGATCGTGGTTGATTGTAGTTGTGTTCTTGTAGGTCTGTAATGTGTGATTGATGTGTGTGTACTTCGAGTGAGGGAGGTATGGCTTACATTCGGCTCCGAGCTGCAGTGCACAGGCATATAACAGGGAGAATTGTCTCTCCCACTCAGGTAACGAATAAGCTATGGTCTAGGTAAGTAATGCAGCTATGGTATATTCGTAATTCAAGGTATTGTGGTATGGCTGGTTGGATGTATACACAGATATAATATATCATCGTAATCAATGCAAAAGGGTATCATAGGTCATCAAACCATAGGAAAAACAAAAACAAAAACAAAAATAGTATAAGAGTAAACAACGCCCTCCTGCAGAAGAAGAGAATGTCTTCATCCACCAACCACATCCGTTCCACATGCACCTTGCAGAGGACAGGACAGGGCAGGGCATGCTGCATATATAGCCGTACAGCTCCGCTTCTATTACCCACCGAGCCCCCATCTCATCCTCTCTCATCAACCCCAAACAACTTGAGGCATTAAATGGGGGTCAACTAAACAGGCTTCGCCCGCCCCGCCGGCCAGAAATCAAAGAGATCCAGGGCCTCGCGGGTCCAGGGCCCTTGGTCGAAGGGGTCGTCGCCGGCGGGGTCTGGGATGGTTGTATGGTTGGCTCTGTGGACAGTGGTGGTGGTGGCTAGGGCGGTGGGGTCGGAGTAGGACTTGCGGAGGCTGGTGTGCGTTGGGATGTTCGATCTTGGGTTGCGGTTAATGGGGTTGAGGGGGTTTGTGTTTGGTTTTGTGGTTGTGGGAGTGTGGTTTCTTGGGTTGGGTGGGACGCGTGGTGGTGCGGTGATTAGGTCGTTGAGGATGGTTTGGGTTGAGGTCGAGGGGGTGAAGTCGTGGGGTTTTGGTGGAGTGGCGGTGGTGGTTGTGGGTGGTTGTGCGGGGGGTGGAGGGTTTTTGTTGTTTCTGGGTGGTGCTGGTACTGGGGCTGGGGCTGGGGCTGGTGCGGATGAAGCTGGTTTGGCGACTTTTCCACCCCCACCGGGGAGTAGGGCCGAGTACATGAGTTTCTTGCGTCGTTTGCTGGTCGAGAGTCGGAGAAGGACGGGTGGCTCTTCTGGCGCTGAGTTGCTCTCTTCGCGTGACGACGGTAGTTGTGGAGGATTGCTGTTCGCATTGCGGGTTGCTTGTCGTTGTGGTAGAGGGTAGCTGCTCTCTTTGCGTGACGACGGTAGCTGTGGAGGATTGCTGCCTTCTTTGCGCGATGCTTGTCGTTGAGGAATAGTACTCCCCTCTTCGCGAGACATGCTCTTCGCTTGTACACTTGTCCTCGAGTCGGCTCTTTGTCGTTCAAGATCGTGGCTCTGCAGCCTTGTGGATGTAGCGGTAGCGGTAGCAGCTGGATTCGTCACCAGCGCAGTCGACGAACCCGTCAGGTCCACGACCGCCGGCCGCGGTCGAGGCTGAACCGGCTGAGCCAGTACACGACGAGTAGGGACCTGCTGCAGCGCGAACAATCCTCCTTCCACAGCACCCGAACCCAAACCCAGACCCGACCCGTCAACCCTCTGCCGTTTCGCAGCACGCGCAGCCGACAGCTCTCCGGCCCCGCGCTCCGGACCTTGCATAACTCGCGTCGCAGCCAACCCCGAAGTCGCCAAACCCGAGCCCGTTCCCCCCAAAGCCGGTGTTGTCTTCTTTATCCCCAGCAAATCATTCAAAGACCGCATAGACTGCTGCTGCTGCTGTTGTGACCCCGCCAACGAACCCTGCGTACTTGCAGCACCAAACCCCCTCTTCCCATTCCCTCCACCCGCCACCCCATTCAAATGCGAATTGGGATATGAATGCGACAGCACAGCCCCCAGATCCGTCTCCGACCGCCCCACCGCCTCACAGACCTGCACCAAGACGCCGCGATCCAGCTCGAGCTCGTCGCCGTCCTGCACGGCCGCGTCCTGGCGCCAGTGCAGATCGCCGATGAAGTTGCCGCTCGTGTCGTAGGCCATGATGCGTTTGTTGAAGGTGTGGTAGCGCAGGTACCCGTCCTGCCAGCGTTTGGCCTTGCGGCGCGTGTCGTGCGTGAAGAGGCAGCGGTGTTTGATGACCGGGGCGGTGTTTTGGGTGAGTGGGGTTGTGAATGGGGAGGTGGTGGAGGATAGGCCGGAGGAGGAGGGGGGGAACCCCGAGGGGGTCGGGGTGGAGGGGTAGGTCATTTTGTATGCTGAGGAAATAGGTGGGTTGGTTAGTTGGTTGGTTGATTGTGAGGTTGGGGTGCGTGGTGCTGCTGTGTTGCTGCTCTCAAGGTGGTGGTGGGGGAGGCGGAAGGGTCTGTCCAGGGTTGGGGACCCTGTTCTGGGGGACCATCGGATTTGTTGTGTTCGAGGTGAGGTGGAGGTTGCGGGTTGAGGGAGATGCTGCAATTGCCGTAGAACCGTTGGTGATGGGTTCGAGTGAAGGAACCTGATAAGGTGGTGGTGGTTGGAAGAAAGTTGGAGAAGCGGACGCGGAGAAAAGATAAGTTTAAGCGGGAAGATCGCGGCCGAGACGCGCCTGAGGCTGTCAGTCCCGTGCCCGAGCTGAGTATGAACTCCTGTTTACCGTGCGTCTCTCACTGCGTGTTCAACCCACTTCAGCGCCAAATAGCGTTAGAGCATCTTGACTGTTACATATGATGATCAAAGCAATATTCAAGACATAAAAGCATCACGAATCAAGCGACTCCTACAATGCATGTGATTACTGCTTTTAACTTATACTCTCCTCGACCACTGCCCAATCACTCCACATAATTAGCCGGAAAACTCCCCTTTACTCCCCTCAGCTCCCCCTCCCACCAGTCGTCCGTGCTCTCCGTCTTCTTCAGAACACGGATCCGATCGCCCTCCCGGAACGACAAATCACCCGCTCCCTGGCCCCCAAAATCATACAGCGCCGTCACGAAGAGCGCATTCTGAGAATTCAGGCGTGGCGGTGGAGGTGGAGGCGGCTTCTTCTTGCCCGCTACGGAAGACACTGCCGCACGGGATGGCGAGGGAGATGGCTGGCGGTTGCTGCTGTTCGGGCGGTTGAACTGATTCGCTCTGGACGCAACGGAGGATAAGCCAGGAGATATACCTGCCGCCGCCGCAGGCGACAGGGAAGATGTCGATGCAACGGGGGTTGAGGACGGAAGTTGGATGTTACTGCCGGACCGACTGAAGTAGTCCGCACGGGCCGCAACGGAAGATAGCCCGGGAGACCCCGCTGCCGCAGCCGATGCTGGAGAGGGTGAGGTATGCTGATTGTTGCTGCTATTTCGACTGAAGTAGTCTGCTCGTGAGGCGACGGAAGACACGCCCGGCGAAGGGGAACGGATATACTCGGCCGCAGAGACGTACGATTCCGCTGCGGGAGACGAGGCAGAGGTCTGGGCCACTGATGCTTGCGGGGAGAGATGGTGACTCGAGCTCGAGGGTAGATTGAGTGATGACGTTGAGGCGGCCGGCATGCTCGATAGCTGCGGTTTCGGTCGAGGTATGGGTTTCGGCTTTGTTTCGAGATTCGGTCGGGGCTTGGTATCGTAGGCGGGCGGTGGTGGCATGGGAGGAAGCTTTGTCTGAGCAGCCGGAGGCGCTGGAGGCGGGAGCTTGCGCTGGACCGCGGCGGGATTTGGGGAAACGGGCCGTGGGGGTTTGGGGGGCGGCGTTTCTTCGTGGGCGCCAGGTGAGCGGCAGTAACTAGATATTAGGTTCGTAGGGCGACTGAGATAATTATGACCGTTGCGTTGATGTTCGTCCACCGGGGACAGGCGAACGGTCTTGCCGTTGGCGATGCTAGCGAAACTTTCGACTTCCTGCTGGACGGGCAGGTGGGCGCGCTCCCAGTCCTCGACGATATGCTCCATTGGCGGCGCGGGGACCGGGAATTGTTCATCCTGGCTGTACTCCAGCACCACGGTGTAGTAATGCGCCAACATATTGTTTTGCAGCTCAATCTGAGTGGCCAGCAACCGGGGGAGCAGGGAGAAGGCAGCGGCGATCAGCGGCGGGAGACTGTGCCGGAGGTGCTCATCCGCAGCGTTATAGTCCTGCTCCTGTCAGACCACGTCAATGCGAGGCAAGAATTGGTGGAGACCTACCTCTGTTGCTTTAGCAAGGTCACCCTCAGCCTTGACGAGGGCTGCATTGTCGCGATCCGACCGTTTCGTTTTCTTGGTGTAATTATCCACGCGACTCTGGTAGCGTTCATAGTCGAGCTGGAACAACCCCAATCAGCATGACCCAGTTCAGTTACAAGTGGCTGAGAAACACACCTTACGATCATCCCGCTTCTTGATCGTCTTCTTCATCGGAATCAGGTATTCCCTGGCTTGGGTTGCTGGCTTGATCATCCGCTCGTCCACGGCGGTGATATCGGCCAGCAGCTCTCTCCGGAGCTCCTCGTATTGTTCCCGAAGCTTATTTGTCCGAGCCAGGGTTTCCCGTGGCGTCGGGGCCGCTTTTGGACCGGTGGAGGAGTCGGAGGAACCGAGGATCGGGGCATAGAGGGCGTTGAATTCAGCGAGCATGCGATTTTGGTGGATGAGAAGCGAAGACCAGGCATCGCGCCATGCGCTGGTGAATTCGATGATCTGAGGGGAGCGAGTGACGGCGGGTGGCCGAAAGTTAGTTCCTGTGCTGCTGCGGGGGGGAGAGCTTGAGCTTGCGTGTTTACATACTCGGCCCAGAAGCTTGTCAGCTTCTTCGAAGTCTTTGAGCAGAATCGCGACCTGGCTTTCGTCGGCGGATCGCTTCATGAAGCGGCCAAATTGCCTTTGCATGGACTGCATCGTGCCGCGTGGCCCCTCGGGGGGAAAAGAGGGGAGCGAAACGAGGGGAACGGGGAACGGGGAACGAAGGGAAGGTTCACTGGTGGGCCATCTAGAAGGGGGGGCAACAGTCTTAAGGAAATAATAGAACGCAGTAAAAAGAAATCTGTCCCTCCTATGTCATCAAAAGAAGCAAAGGAGAGGGAGAAAGAAAAGAAAAAGAAAAAGAAAAAAGGATGCCAGTTAGACGCAAGAAAGAGGGAGCGCGGGAGTAAGAAGATGACGCAGCCACAAGTGGAGGAGTGGAGGAGGAAGTGGTGGTAAGTTTACTTCCTAGCAGTTACTCCTTTAGTTAATGTTTCAGCCTGGCTGGGCTGGCCGCCATTGTTGTCCCTTTCAGTCCCTTTCAGTTCCTCTCAGTCCCTTTCAGCCTGCTTGGCCCGCCGCTAAGCAACTACTAAACACCAACACCTCCCCTGACTCTTCCAATTGACATTGACTCCTGTTTCTTCCTGAACACAGAGAAAAACAGATATAGCAGATAAGGATATTCTGAACCCATGGCACCAACATATACGGCGTGTTTAATTATCCATCGCTCATAGCACTAACTATCCATAGCCACCCTGAAGAGCATGCATACATACATCTATGGAGGAACATAAGCCACGGCTCGTAAACAATCCATCAGCACAAGGTATAAGTGTCTTTTTCAAAACAATATCTCCAGAACCAAAATCTCTAGATAAAGGCACTCACAGCACCCCCATCAGTCGCTTCCACCCCAGCCTGGCGTCGTCGGCTCTCCAAAAACATCTCCACCATACGCTTGCTCGATATTGGCGAGCATGAATTCGGTGATGGAGTATCCTGACCCTTGATGTCATGATAGTCGCTCTCGACTTTCATGTTCTCATTGGTCAGCTGTCGGTGGTCGCGATATCCTCGACCCGTCCGATTATGCAGGGACTTAGAATCTCGCGCTGCAGGGGGACACCTGGCCGGATGTCTGCCGTACGTGGCACTCGCCATCTTCTGAGATGATACCCCGGATTTGTCTCTTCGCGGTGTGGGTGACTCAGGCATCCGGAAGCGGTTGGTTGGAATTGTCTGCATGGGCGACAATGCAAAACTTTCCCTGCGAGAATCGATTTGACTCTGGAAGGGGCCATACCTACCCGCATGGTAGGTAGAGCTTGGAGATATCGGTCTGGAGGGCAGCGGCGGGGGTACCGGTCCGTCGTTCTGATCTTTCTTTGTGGTCACTACGGTTTGAACACTTGACGACCGGCTAAAGGGACGCGAAAAGTTGCTAGTCGAAGTGACCTTGCGATCCGACCACATATCGTCGTCGATGAAAACACCTTGAGCTCTCTCGATCCAGCGAGTAGAAGCTTGACCGAACATATCGTCCTCGTCGCTTTGGATTTGTGCATTCTCGCGATAGTGAGATTGGATGGGGTTGAGATTCTCAATCTTCGCAATCTCCGTGTGCATCCATTGCTTCCAGTCCGCGCTTGGCCGGGCCGATGCTCGACGTGTTTGAATTTCCGGATAGAACTTCGGGGAGCTGTAGGTGGCTCGGTGAGTGTCGTAGATTGTAGCCGTTCCTGGCTCGTCGGGGAATTGGGAGGGAACCTCGCCGTTGCTTGGATCGAGCGACTTGCCGCCGGTGGAGCGAGAATATACACTGGGAGAGTCGGAAGCTGCGTCCGGACTCTGTTGGTCGAGGGTGTCCAGGTGTCCGGTGGCTACCTCTGTAGGCGGCTTGCTAGCCCTTGAGAGTGCAATGCCCTTGTTACCAGAGATCAAGGAGGTGGTCAAACGATTCTTGTCAGGACAGGAGGACTCTGGGAGGCGTTGAGTAGGACACTGTGACCGCCGCGGCGGAGTCACCGTACCGGCATCTGCAGTGATGAAGGACTTGGATGATGGGATGGATTCATCACTCGGAATCATCCGAACGGTCTGCCCATTATGACGCACAGCTACTGAGGCAGCAGGCGTCGGGACGATGCGATGCTCTTTGACATGACCAAAGGCAATGCTTTCGCTTGCATCCGGTGCCTTGCCCTCGCCGATCCTTCTCATCAAAGCGGAATACAATCGTTGGCTGTCAATCTTGCTGGTTGGCCTGACAGGGCTACCGTGGGAGATGGGGCTGTTTTCATAGGACGGAGCCCCTGCAAGGGTCTGTTCCGAATGAACTTTCTCTTCAATTACCGACAAATGGCTTCGACCACCAATGTTGCCGGTTACAATAGTGTTGGCAACGGTCGAGTCTGCCCAGCTTGTTACGCGAGAGCGGCTCGTAGCCAAGCTTTCTGAGCTTTCGGCAACCTCGGCCGCTGGATACTGCTTCGGTTGTACATTGGCTTCAATATAAGTCGTGAGTGGGGTGTGGGGGCTGTGCGATAACCAGCCAGTGCTCAGTTCGTTGGCACCTGTCCGTGTTTTGTCCTGGCGGGATGGAGAGACCCCCTGCGCCTCGACCTCGCCCGCAGATGGTCTTGCAAGACCCAAGACCTTCTTGATTCCTTTCTTGATGGACGAAGAGAGAGATCTGGCTTTTCCATAAGAGTGAACGCTTCTGGGCTGAGGAGCCGAAGGCGTGCCGGCAGCAACCGCAGCTGATGTGGTCGGACGAAGCGTTTTCCTGAATGCTCTATGCTCTCGACGAGTCTTAGGAACAGACAGCCGCGGCTGTTCCGTCTGAGGGGAGTCGTCGGCCGACTGCTGCTGAAACTGACTGCGCGCCAGGTCAATTGCCGTGTCATGACTCTGCACATGGCGCAGCGGACCAGCCGACGGCTTTTCTCCGCGGAGAAAAGACATTGAACGCCGCAAGGTGCCATACGTGCGTGTCGTTCGCGAGGTCTGGTCGCCCTCACTAGTCGTAGTATCGTTCAAGGGGGAGCAAAGTCCGTGAGACATGCGTGAACAAAGTTGTCCAGTGGAAAACATGGACCGCGACTTGCGCAGACGTCTATAAGACGAGGGCAGAAAATAGTCTTGGCTGTCAAATCCTTTGAACTCGCTTATGGAAGGCAGCGTCGCAGACGTGTAGTCCTCATCGTGTGGGCTGGAGTCCGTGGTGGCTGAGGGGCGAGAAGATGCGCTGTCCACGGGGACATTGCTTGCGTTTTGCCGTGATCTAGTATATCGGTGTCTTCTCGAGGGTACTGCCATGCTTTCAGGGCCGCCCAGAGCGTCATAAGAGCACTTGGAGCGCAACATCGCGAGAGAGGCAGCTGTCGTGGCGTGTTGTCGCGCAACAACAGGATCGGAGGCGTCGCTGGAGACGGAGCTGCGGTGGCTTCGCCGGACGGAGCGCGCAGATTTGGATCTTCGCAAGCGATCCATTGTTCTCACGACGGAAGATTGCTGATTTCAACTGGAAAAACTGCGAAAGTACCTATATCAAGGACTTGTGATACTCGCTAATTGATATGTGGCTTGGAAGAGTGACGCTCACGGCGGGTGGAGACTGTATGCGCGTGGATGCCATCCCGCTAAGGAAGGGACGTTTGAGCGATTGCATTTTGGGAGATGAGGCGAGTTAATTGCGCCTTCCTTAAACCTCCTACGACCTTCCTGAAGCTCTTGCG
This sequence comes from Aspergillus aculeatinus CBS 121060, assembly GCF_003184765.1. Lineage (NCBI taxonomy): Eukaryota > Fungi > Ascomycota > Eurotiomycetes > Eurotiales > Aspergillaceae > Aspergillus > Aspergillus aculeatinus. The sequence goes on from NW_020291470.1 coordinate 837,540, forward strand.
AAGCACACATGGTCTAGAGGCGTGAATCGTGGTGCTGTCCATATGGTTGCGATATAAAGAAGTTGTGAAGTCAGACTCGGGAGCTCGCGATGTACCGTACCCTCATACTTGGTGGCCCATTGTTTTGCTTACAACTTATATCTGATAGTCTCCCAGACAATCGTTGCAGCAATTGAGCTTTGGGCTAAGATGCACTACCGACGCCTCAAGAAGGTGTTTCCTCAGAGATCAGTAACCACATAATCACCAAGAGACCTCTATTTACTGCCGAGCATCAATTGACCAGCCACAACGACATGAAAGCTTACCTGATCACCGTAGATATAGCAAAAAGCACATGTCATCCAAATCGTTATACCAATCCCCAACCCGCCAAGCCAGACAACGACCGCAGACACCAGTATCAACCTTCTCGCCCATACTGATCAAGAAAAGTCTAGAACCACCGTGGACAGGGATGAACCCCACCGCCGCCTCGACCGGTCTCGACCCTGTCCTCCACTCAGCTCTCACATGATAACGACCCAGTAGCCCACTGGACCTATAAGTTTACCAATATTCCATACAATTATACCCCATCAATCCATCCACCCCCCTCACCTGTCAAATCCCACCGTCAAAGCCCCAAGCTCCAAGCTCGAACATCCCAGCACCTCTCTTGATCCTTGCCCAGTGTAGCCCACATATACCCCCAAAAACCAAACCCCGCCAACAACCGGGGCCCGGAAATACTCGAACCAGTAAACCCGGCAGTGCCCACTTACTTATACCCAGAAACCCGCGAGCTGGACCTCAGCTTAGTAACTATGAGTAACATTATCTCCCCGCCCAGTTTCCCGCATCTTAAAAGATGTACCTACCGTACCGTCTACACTCCCCAAAGCAACACCCACCACCACACCACCCCCTACAGAAAGCATCTCTAAAACCAACCCAACACCCCCAATCTAGACCCCTCCAATTCAGCCACAACCCCGAAGCACAGCGCAGCGCAGCGCATTGCATCGCCCCCGAGACGAACGCAGAGCAGATCATCTGCAGCCAGCCATCCAGCCATCCAGCCAACACTGACCTACCTGTCAGGCCACTAGCCATTCAACCAGCCAGCCATCCAGCCAGCCAGTCCACCCGCAAAGCGGGAAGACCAAGGCAGGTCTAGACGCCGATCCTGGCTGCATAAGCGACACACCACCCTTCTGCGGAAGATAACACATACCATGTACAGCAATAAGACGTAAGGAAAAGGATGATCTGAGCGCCACCGGCCGCCACAAGTCGATGTCAGTGTCAATGACGAGTGGGGGGGTGCGTTGTGCTTACTTTGCCGCAAGGGCTGTCACTTACTCATACTACTGGTCGTTCTGCGGCGTCTCGCGGGTGGAAGGTGACATGCACTGGACTGGATGTTGAAGTTACAGTACAGTAGGTGGGTCATGCACAGTACATGTAGTTCTCTGAGGGTACCAGGTAGCTGCCGCTCTGACTCTGTGCAGCGGTGAGGGAGGGGGCTTTGGTGGTAGCCACTGCATGAGCCGAGGCTTTCTTTCCTCATACCCGCCGGCATGGAAGTGCATCATCACTCCGACCGGTCCGTCCAACCCACCTGCATCAGCTTGATCATGTTCCAAAAGGGCCGTGGCCCTTTGCCCCGCATTAGTTGACGTCAAGGGGACCACGAAGCAGGAAAATTGACAGCGACGTAGACATCCACATTGCCAGTAGGTCTAATGGAGCATTTGCCGTTTGATTGAATGATGACGATCAGAAGAGGAGGAACGAAGGACGACAGGCTTGTCACACCACTTACCAGCATACTCATCGAATGTGCCAGACCACCGGGAGGGAGCGGGTACCAAGTGAGGGAGGGGGGTGGGAAGACGGGGGAGGGCAGTTAGTGGGGACCGGGTAGCAGATGGTGGATCAATGCAACGGTTGACTTACCTGACCGGGTAAGTAGGAACTTGGAAGATATTTCCTGACATTCTGCTAGGCTTGACCCGACCTCAGTTACTTTGCGTAGCGGCGGGCTGGGTAACCCGGCTGTAGTGGACTGTACACATCCAGAAAATGATTGAGTCGGTCAGTACGGAGTACTGGTCATACCGTGTCGGGAGACTGAGGCGATGCTGTACTGTTGGTTGGGTTATCCGTGTTAATGTTGTTATTAAAATAATAGCAGTATATATACCGGGCTGACACGAAGGCAGTGCAGGCTACCTACAGATAGGAATCCCAAGTCGGTGAGCACGGAGTACGGAAATCCTGATTCGACTAATTCCGTGCTGACACGACTTTTCTCTCTTGTACGGGCTGGGTCTCTTGCACGCGGCGGGTGATCGGAAGACCAAGACCAGGCAAGGCAAGGCAAGGCAGAAGACAAGCTGCAACGGTCCGGGCAATGCCGAGCGGGGCGGGGTCACAAGAAGGGAGCTGAGGGGGAGGAGGAGCCCGGGAATTCGTGCGTTGCGTTGCGCGCGCACGCCCACTCACCCAAAAACGAATGACAGGTGACGGTGACGGATAATAAGTTACGGCGCACGGATGGTCCTCGGGACTGGGTCCTTACTAATGGTTGATTCATGATGACTTCGACTCCCAGGCTACGACGACGGCAATACCACCGTACTACTCTGCAGGGTTCTTGGCTCGAAGGACCGGTCACATGGACAGTCCAAAGGTACACTACTTCCAAGCAAGTGGTGAGATGCTGCTGCTGCTGCTGCAGGCATCACGGGCTCCAAGACGGAAGGGATCAGCTGCTCACAACAGACCAGCGTAGAAACATGCAGAAGCAAAAGTAAGAGAGGGGGAAAACAGGGTTCAAGGCAGATCCCGAGATGTTCATCGATCTACCGAGGAATGGTGTCACCATACATCACCCATCACCCAACCCGTCCGTCTGCTCACTCGGTGTCCGTTTCAGGCATCTAGTAGGGACCAGCTAATAGGTGCGAAGTTCGGGCTTTCTTTGTCAAAGACAGCTACCTACTTTCGAGACACGAATCATGATCATAGCAAAGGGAAAAAAAGAAATAGGGTATATTCAAGTATGACAAGTAGAAAAAAGGAAGTACCTTGGATCGTACAGATAGCCGAATTGGGTATGGGTAAATCGGCCAACGCATATTACAACAAAGAAAGCAGCGGAGACATGACAAAGAGAAGAATTACAAGACGATGTCAGGATGAAGTGATGAAGTCGCGATGATGACCACGCACAAAGGTAGGACCAGGGGATAAAGAGGGGAGTCAAGGATAGTGAGAAGGAAGAAGAGAGAAGAAAAAGAAAAAGAAAAAAAGGAAAAAAAAAAAAAAAAAGAATTCCACCTGCGCCCACTGCCCGCCCGCAGCAGAGATTTCCAGTTGCGTGCGCGCCAAGTTGACTTCTCTTCTTTGGCGCCATCCAGAAGATCGACTGATCATCGTGAAGACCGAGAGATACTCAGATCCCTGTCGTGTCTTTGCTGTAGACCAGCGATAGACCATTCCGGGACTCCCAAATCACAGTCAACCCGCATAAACCACCCAGTAAAACAACCCAAAGGAACCCCTGTAGACCCAATGCTGTGACTCCGGTTTGCCCATGCGAGACACGATGACAAGAATCGCGTCGCAGAGGTCCATGCGCATTCCAACTTTCGGAAGGGTCCGTCGGAAATGGCGATACCACGTTGGCGAGTGATGGCGGGCGATGGCGGGCGATGGCGAGCGCGTAGCCAAGCAAAGAAAAAAGAGGCGTCCGACCGTTGCAATCGGTCGAGATGCGACAAAAGCCGCTCTCACGCCGCTCTCAGCCCGAAGATGATCGATCCAAACTCCCAGAAATGCATTTCAGTCCGAGCACATGATTAAGATGCAAAAGAAAAGCGAAGCAAAAGTGGACGAGGGCACAAGGGCCTCCGGGGATCGGTCCCAGCCGGCAGGACCCCTGCCATTCAATCGATAGAGATCCGGGAGATAATCCGTTGCGCCCCTGCCCGTCGCAATGTTGCCATCAGGTCATTCATCATGCGCAGCGGTCGATCACCTCCTTGTATGGTGAGTCGCTCAGGATCTCCGACGGCAGGGCTCGACGGTAATCTCTGGGTTGGGCGAAGGGAGAAGTTGATCGAGGGTGACGGAGCTTCAATTGCTGTAGGTCCATGAGTCAGTATAAGGTGGGAGTAGGAGGGGAGGAGTTGGGCAGTGGGCAAAGTAAGCTTCCGGCGGGGACGAACATACCACACAGTCGGGGCATTTGCCGCCATTAATGTTCACACGGCCACGGCAGCCACGAGGATAGTTGGCACAGGAGAACATGGTGATTATCGGACGTCGAGTCGAGTGAGTGTTGTATGAAAGCAGGTGTTAGAGGTTGCGGGATGAGAGTACTAGTCACGGTTGACTGGAAGGCTGGAGCTGAATGAATCCCGTCAAGGGAGCTTTTTCTAGGGCTGGGGATTTGGCGACAACTTTGAAGCGGAACCAGGCCAAGTTAAAAGGAAACCCCAGAAAAAAAATCCCAGAAGATCCGAAAAAAAAAATAGTCCAGAAAAGTAAGGGCAGTTATAGATAATAATAATCTTAGGACCTTAGGACCCAAAGGAAATTAGACCCAATTCCACGCCACGGGGCAATTACGTCAAGATCGCAAGGCCGTTGTCCTGCAGCGACACCAGCAAGGGGGGGGTGTTCGATTGTGAGTGGTTTGGTGGAAAAAGGAATCGCAAGCGCCGCGCCGGGGGTCCGTTGAGGTTCTAGCGCTGAGGTTGGGCTGCGCCACTAAAGTGGGTGGTGGTGGTGGGATGGGGCGAAAGAGAGACAAAATAATAAAAATAATTATAACCCCAAAGAAAAAATAAGCAAAATTCAAAATGGACGTGAAGACCACTGAAAATGCAACCGTAAAGGAATGAAGGAAGGGATGAAAGAAGGAGACCAAAATTGAACGATCAACGATCAATAATTATCAGTGTGAAGAAACTGAATCGACTTCAAGGGCAGAAAGAAGAAACGGAAAATAAAGGTAGTTAATTGCAGAGATAGGGATCTCAATGATTTATATCCGTTGTTTGATGGAGCACGGGAGATCTAGTGTCAAGATGCGAAACAAGCCAGCGAGTGTTTGGGACTAGGAGAACTTGGACTGTAGGCGAGAGAGACCGAGTACGAGAGTGGTGAGGAACGGGGAAAGAGGGCAGTCCCGTCGTCGTATGGCTAGTTAGGCATTAATGACAATCAAATCACCGCAATTGCAAGGACAATATAAAGCATGCTCTGCGAATGGTCCTCGCAGTCCCGGCCAGGGAGATTAAAATTTGGGTTCCATGCCATCTAACGGGCCACGGGACGGGGAGAGGGGGCTCAGATGGAGCCCGGATTGTATAGAACGATGATTCTGATGCAGTCAGTCGTCGAATGAGAGGCACCAGTTGCACTGCTGTACGAATCGACCTTCAATGACTTCTTGGTACCTGAAGTGGTCCCGGTGACAAGTGTGTGTGGCAATGACGGGGCTGGCCAGGTGCAGGTGCAATCAGGCGAATCAACATTGTTGACCCAAGGCAGTCGTAACAATCCTTCGCTTGAGATCCTGGGCATCACTGATGGCATCGTTATTGGTAGTTTGGTGGCAGCCAAAGTCTCAACAGTGGATTCCGTGTTTCTCGGCTGGATGTTCGAAAATGATCCAGAAGGGAAGACAAGAGAGGAGAGACGGGAGAGAAACCCAAGAGCCCCAAGAAAATGTTAAAAAAAAAAAAAGGGAAAAAGAAACCGAACAAAAATTCCCCCATTCAGTGAATTATTATCTGTTTCCCCTCCCATAAAAGTTCCAAGACGTGCCTCACATTCTGCCCCCATGTAACAGCTTTCACTTAACGTCTCCGCACTGCTGGCAGAATCAATGACTCGCAGGTGATTTTTGCTTTTGGCCCCTGACTGACATTCCCTCAACTGCCTGGTCTACTAGCCGGGAAAAGGGACAAGCAAGCAGAGACATGATTGCAGGGCGGCGTGGGCCCTGCCCTGTCAGAATAATTAATTTTCTTTCCTCAAGTTAACCTGCAGCGATGATGTTAATAATGCTTTGTGGGTGTGGTCAATACTCGATAGACTCCCAAATTCTACTGCTAGGCTAAAGCATACTGTATAGTATGTAGTACTTGGATGACGGGGTCATCGACCAGCCGTCATGCATCATCGGTCAAGGAGTTTCGGATTGATGAGGGTTATGAGAAGCGTAGCTTCAGAGTCTGGATCTTGGGCCGAACCGTCGCACCAAGGTCGAAGTTTCCACAGTTTCTGGAACGTCGACTAAGCTTCCCTTCTCCTTTTTCTTTTCTTTTCTTTCCCCCCCCCTCTTTTTACCCTTTTTCCATTTGCCAGCCTTTGCTTTCCCACCGTCCACACTTTTTTCCCTTTCCCGTTTTGTCTCTCTCATTTTTGCCCCCTTGGGTCTAGTCCCTTTAGGACGGGGGGGAGTTTGTAAGTCTGGGCAGCACCAAGTCGGCTTTCGGAAAACACGGGATATGTCAATCCATTGACGAAAGGCCTGCCTGCCTGTCCTTCTGGTCGAAGATCCCTGCATGACATTAATGACGGGTTACTTTGGCTGAGCGAGTCAGAAGGCAGGGTGGACTGACAGAGATGGTACCGAGCTTTGTCCTTTTCGTCTTTTCATCATCTCATCATTGAATTTTCATTGAGCATTGAATCGGACACTCATATCGGCAGATCATCTGTTCCACCCGCTCACACACAACAAGGATTCTCGTCCTTTCCCTTTCGGCCTTTCCGTTTGGCTGGAGCCCAGCTGGAGCCCAGCTGGAGCCCAGGCCAAGAAGAAGGTAGAGGTAGGCAACCAAGCAAAGAAGAATTGTACACTAAATACGGAGTAGTAATGCTGATGCTGACTGCATACAGTCCATCTTCTTTGACCACGGGTAAGCAAGACTAGGCCGTAAGTAACCGCGGTCCCAGTCGGTCGGTCAGCGATTGGCGATGATGGTTGGCTGAAGGTGGAACAGTCAGCATCCGCCGCCGCCGTCACTTCCAGCAAACCCTCAGCTTGTAAGCCGTAAATCCGTCTAATCCTGGTCGATTGGCATGAATGACTGCATGACTGCATGATTGCATGAGGCTAATAGTCCATAAGGTACTCCAAGCCTCCAAGCCTCCAAGCCTCCCAAGCCTCCCAAGCCTCGAAGGAAAGTGTTCAACGAGAGTGCAGGGATCAGTCTGCAACTGATTGGTTAGTTCGTCTCTGAGCCTCATCTTTTTTTCTTTCCGAGGCAGAGCACATCCTACGGTAAGTAAGATGGATGACACCTGGAAAGGCCAAATCCTTAATCCTAATACTAAGGTAAGGCATTCCGGCGAGAAGGTCCAGAACTTTCGGCGAGCAACAATCCACGGGCGATCAAAGGTGATTACACATATGAGTCTTAGCTGGCAAGGTCACTTGACCCAGCCTGATCATGTGCAACCACTCTTTGAGGGACAATTCTCCGTAGCAGTGTTCCATGGGCTGGATGCTTGTGCAGTGCTACAGTACCTGGACGGTGATGGTAGTCCATGCTTCGGCTGGATGTCACAATCGCAATCCCTCATTCCCGACCAGTTCCAGAACAATCAATTTCTGGACCTCGGAGGGCCTCCACCCTCCCGATTTGTTTTTTGACAAACAACATATCCTATCTACATACCTTGCCACATCATCCCGGCATTCCGCATCTCTCCCTTTTTCTTTGCTCTATGTGAGTGAGCGAGTGATTTTAAGCTCTCACGCAATTCGGCAAGCCTAATCGTTCGAGATCAGGGTCGGTCAGGGCACAGGGTAAGTGACAGGGTACAGGGTACAGGGTACATAGCTGCATTGTTATCAGGAACATAACATCCTTTGTCCATGTCATCTCACTCTCCACCACCCGACTCTTCTAGTTTTGACAAGATCGCCGTCGTCGTACGATGTAAATCGATTAATATCAAATGAAATCAGTTAATCAATCAACCGATCCCCCCCAAGCGCAATCGTGTCGCGAAGAGGAAATGAACAAGGAAAAAAAAATCATGGCTAATTAATCTCGACTCCCAACGGCCCAGCTCATTAAGATTTCCGTTTCAGGATAATGCAGATAGGGTCAATTTCCGCATCCCGACTTCCGTCCTCCGTCTAAATTGTTGCTGTTCACAGTTACTATGAGTGGCTACTACGGAGGACATAGATCGTAGTTCGAGTCGAGTCAACTTAAGCGACCGGGATGACTCTTGAGCCTTCAGGTTGGGCCCCCCTTCCTGGCTTGCTGCTGGCCCGAATCGGTTTCACCAGTGGAGGGCAAAAGAGCGGGGACCCAGATGGACAAGACAAGACAAGACAGACAGGGCAGACAGACCCTTGTTGTTAATTCGGGCTCCATTCCTTTTTCTTCTGGTCTGTTTTTCCGCCCTTCGACGGGCGCTGAGCATGTCTTCTTTTTTTTTTTCCGTTTACTATCACGGGTGGTAATGTCTCTATGTACATTGCCGCCTGTTTGGCCTTGCTGTCCTCATATGAGTACAATCCCTCCCATAGTACTGAGTACGGAGTACCCGATCCAGAAGACAAGGCGAAAGCAAGCGCATGCTTCCGACCCCTCGCAACATCTAGTTTGCTTCTCCGTAACTCGATACACTAGCGAAGAGCGAGAGCTCGAGCTTATCGAGGATTTTAAGTCTCTCGAACTCTTTACATGTGGCAGGCAGTCTTTTCTACCGCGCGCGCGGGTATATCCACAATCAAAACTCCATCTTCGAGACTAAAGATTCAGGCCCCATTAGAGGAGAAAAAAAAAAAACTATCTCCCGAGTTTTTAAAACCCCGGCCGAACTTTTTTTTTTTTTTTTTGGTTCTGTCCCTGTCTTGAATGCCCCCCTCTCACCCTCTCCCTCCCTGTCTCGCTTTTTCTTACTTACTCCTTTCCGTCTTGGTGGGTGGTCATGTGATATACATTGTAGATGTCGGAGGGAGCTTGGGGATAGATAGATGACTAAGTCAAGTGGCATCTCTGGTCGGTGAACGGACTACAGGTAACAATGAGTGAGGCTGGTTCAACACGGGGAACCGTTTTTCTCGATTCTCTTACTCAGATCTTAGGGACCTACTAGCGGCAGTCTATTCATTTCACCGACCCTTCCTGGTCGTTTGAGCCGTTATCCATGACATCCGATCCTTGTAGCAGCAGCAGCAGTTGTCGCTGCTTCGCTTTGTATGAAGGAAAACTAACGGGAGGGCGGAATCCGCCCGGTCTAGATCACCCGTGCAAATCATTCTGTTCACCTGACCTTCCCGGAACTTATACTTCTGGTCTAGAAGCTATTGCGCTTCTAGTCCCGATGCAGGCTGCTGGTGAACGGTGCATCAGGATCTTCATGGGTGCGTGACCTTCGGCGATCTTGTCCGGTTGCACTACTGCTCGGTCGGGAGGAAGAGGAGGGAGGAACTAGACTAGACTGATTGAGTGTTTGTCTTGTCTTGTCTGTCTGTCTCGTGTTGGGGCGGGCAGAGTTGAACTAGCTGAGACTCTTGTGCCAAAAAAGAAAAAAATAGGTCGCCGAATTCGCCGGACGCGGAGTCCACTGTTTGAGTGTGAAACCCGAACGAACGGTCGCAAGGGGGGGAGGGGTGTTTATTTTGAGGTGAACGACTCAGAATCAAATCACGTTTTCCACAGTTCACGCCCGTTCGTGTCGGCATTTATTCATCTCGCTGGATCGAAGATCAATCTCCCCCCCCCCCCCTTCTCTCCCCTCCGATCGACATGGGGCAGAGCTCCGCGCTGGAGGGGAAAAATAAGGGGAGGTTTCGAGTCGCAGATTTTCTCTTCTGACACTAAGGCTGCAACGCGACGCCTCGTCAGGCGTTCAACAGGGAGCGAAGCACGAGCCACGCACCCAGAAGCCCAACCACCGTAGCCACCAACACCCCGTTGCCCTCCCAGGTCAGCCCGAGATACGCGACACAGCCCACCACCAGCTCCTTCCGCCGCGCCGCATCTCGTCTACGCGCCCAGTCTGGGTCGATCGGGAACGGGGCCGCCGGCCGTTGGGCCAGCGCATCTGCTGGTCGCATTGGCCGGGTCGGGACGGAGACCGCGAGTGCGACGGCACGATGGTCAGAGGTTGGAAACAACGGCAGCGCATCGTAGCGCAACGGCCGGACGGGCTGTCCAGCCTGGTCCAGGTACAGCACACGGTCACACCAACTGGGCCAGCGGGTCCCCGTCCACTGCCAATCCTGCGACAATGCGTGATCACCGCCCACCGCTTTACTCACGGCGTAACGTGCCGCCAGGCTGTACTTGTATGTCGGAGGAAAGCTGATCGGCGCCTCCGACAGTCCCTGAAAGCACCGCGACTGGGCCCTCTCCCGACTCAGCTGATCCTCCTGGAGCAGATGCGAGTAATGGCGCGGGTCCGACGTCTCTACATTCACCCGGGGGAATCTGCTCGTCCGATCGCCCGGTTTGGGCGGTCGGTCGGCCGTCCGGTAATTGAGGTCTCCTGCCAGAAAGAGGTAACTCGTAGGGACGTAGATGCCCCGGCGATCGTGCTGCTGCTGCTGCTGTTGTTGCCCGACCGGCGAAGCCGCTGCTGTAGAGCGCTCTTGGAGCAGGGGTGCGTTTTCCGATGCGTTTTCTTCGGTCTCGACATGTTCCCGACCCACGACGGCGGCACAACTATCCTGACGCTCAAAGACCAGCCGTTCGACCAGGCTGCGCCAATCCGCATTCCTGCGCTCAACCGCCCATTCCATCGGCGCGAGATGCGCTGCCACGAATGTCAGCTCTACGGGTTGCTGTGTTTCTTCAGCTCCTCCTTCCCCGTCCCTCCGGGCTGATGATGATGGTGGCAGGTATCCGAGTCGCGCCCCCACGGCACCCTTGTTGCCCATCTCCTGGAACCCAAAGCCTATCCGGGCCGTCTCGAGCCAGGCTATTTGCTCTGCCACGTCGGACCGGGCAAACACCATCAATCCCGTCATCCCGGAGTTGTCCGTCACGATATTGACGTAATGCACATCATCCCAGCGCTGCGCGACCGCGCGATTCACAACCTGGCTCAGCGTGTCGAAGTACGGTGTCAGGAATGAGCCCCCGAGGAAGGCGTACGCGATCGGCGCGATCTCTTGTAGCGAGAGTACGATAAGGTCGGGGGGAGGGACAGATGAGGAGGAGGCGTTGAGATTGTCGGTGAGCGGAAGGGAGTCGAAGAAGTGGTGGGAGAATCGATCGACGTCCACGAGATTTCGAGCGCAGTTGAAGGTGAGAATGTAGAGGTTTAGTGCGTCCATGGCTGGTCCGATATGTGGAATGTTGGTGTTGACTTAACGTTGTCGTGATGGAGGTTGCGTATGATTGACAGACACCATGAGAGGGAAGTAGAGGGTGAATGCGGGGAGTTGCTGCTACGTAGTTGACTGCTGCACCGCACAGCTGCATGTGACGATCGGGGGAGGAATTGGAGTGGAGCCGACGGCGGCAGATGAGGTCATCCCTCTTTGTTCAGCTTCACCCTTTCCACAAACTCACTCTACTCCCCCCTCCCCCCGGTCAGGACCTCAAGACCCAGCACAGTTTAGATTAGGTGCTGACGAAGATGGCTTCATTCTTTTGCCAAACAGTCCCTCCACCAAGAAATTTTTGTTCCTGGATCACACTTCCCGTATGAAAGGAACGCAGATCACACTATATTTATCGCACTGTCCCACAATCTACATAATGCAAGGGAACCATGGAAATATGTGAACAAGGTACGTGGCAGTCGGCAAGGTCACGCTCTAGAACGCTTCTAGACTCTTCCGACTCGATGGCATGCAGAATGTCAATGTCCTGGGTCTGGAATGCGGGCTCCCCTTTTTATAGAACCTGCATGTTGTGCGTGTCATCCACCGCACGCGCTGCGATACCCAGCAGCAAAGGAAGTCACAATTTCCCTTTCACCGCGCTACCCTCCAGTTCGACCAATAACATACCTTCTGCTACCTCGTCCTCGTCGTCTTCCATCTCATGCACCCAGTGCGCACGGCCCGCGCGGGGGCTGCGAATCTCCACCTCCATTTTCATTTGCTTGACAAAGGCCACGACCTGGTCTTTGGCTATCTGATCGCCGGTCGCCACTAAGATCTCGATCAGCCTGCCGGAAAGCGGGAGGACAATGTGTCGTGGGTTGCGGGTGTCCCCGCGTCGCTGGGTAGACGAGACCAAGGCGGATGCTGCAGTTGTGGTGGCTGCGAGCTGGAGGCGATATGCTGCTGACGAGGTGGCGGTGGTGTACTCGACTTCGGCGGCCAAGGAGGAGGGGAAGTCGTTCTGGAGTACGCGCGTCAACCGGAGATGATGACGCAGGGCGTCTGTGTCCTGGGGTTGCTTCTGGGGAGAGTGGAGAGGCTCGAGGACGACAGACCATGCGTCTCCCCCGCGAAGGAGTGGATTCGACGCTGCGTTTCCGACAAGCGACGAGAAATTGGCGTTTGAATGGGCTTTTTCGCGGTGACTTGTTCCCAGATGGCTTCCCATGTGGAGAACTTCCGTTAGGCGCGACTCCAGCCATTGATTGTCGATTCTGCGCGACAGAAAGTCGTCGTGGCCGGTCACCCCGCGCAGCAGATCTAGATTGGTGCGGATGCCGCTGATCCTTGTGTCTGCTAGCACTCGTCGAGCTTTCAGCACCGTAGCATCCCAGCTGGTTGCGGTCACGATGATCTTGGCGAGTAGATTATCGAACTGGGTGCCAATTGTCACTGGTTCCCCACTAGTTGGGTTCACATGGGTATCGACTCTGACCCCGTTGCCACCAGGACACATGAACTCCGTCACTTTGCCGGAGCTGAGTGAAAAGCGGGCATGGGGATCTTCGGCGCATAGCCGTAGCTGCATGGAATACAGACGAGGAGCTACCAGTGATGTGGGCTCTAGACCAGTCTGTGCAAGTGTGTTCCCTTGCGCCAGTCGCAGCTGTATCTGGACGAGGTCGATCCCGTGAATCGCTTCTGTAATGGTATGCTCGACTTGTAGACGTGGATTGATTTCAAGAAAGTAGAATTGCTCTTGTTTCTCATTGACCAGAAACTCCACAGTGCCTAGCGAACGGTAACGAATGGCCTTCGCCATCCTCAGTGCCGCATCCAGCACCTGCTGCACCAGAGTTCGGTCAAGAATTAGAGACGGGGCCATCTCGATTATCTTCTGGAACCGTCGCTGCACGCTGCAATCGCGCTCCCCGAGCTGACAGACGTCGAGTCCGTCACCTACTACTTGCACCTCGATATGGCGATATCCGTCCACTGCGGCCTTCTCTGCGAAAACCGTCCGCGAAGGTGACTCTGCCATCGCTGCGTCGACGGCACGCTCCAGCTCACCATCGTCACGGACCAGACGGATCCCTCGCCCCCCACCGCCGTCGACTGCTTTGATCATCACGGGGTATTGGACCTCTCGTGCGAAATCTCGGATCAGGGCGATTTCAGCTGTTGGGGTCGGCGTGGCTGGCAAGACAGGCACACAGCACTCGACAGCAAGTTGCTTGGCTTGGAGCTTGTCGCCAGTCCGCGCCAGTGTCTCCCAGCCTGGCCCGACAACTGTGACTCCAACATCGTGCATGCGGCGGGCGAAGTCAGCGCTCTCGCTCAGGAACCCGTAGCCTGGGTGCACGGCTTCGACGGCATGCTCTTTCGCGAGACGGATCAGCAGCGGAATGTCCAGATATGCTGCGGGCGATTCCACCAAAATCTCCTGATCGGGACGAGCCAGGTCGCAGTGAGAGCGATCCTGCTCTGTGTAAAGAGCGAGCACTTGGATTGGCGGTGACAGCTCACGGGCTGCGTGGATGATCCGCACCGCGATTTCGCCCCTGTTCGGTTGAGTAATCTGGTTTTCTGAGTTGAGATGAAACCATACCTGTTGGCAACAAGCAGTCGTGTGAACGGCCGGGGTCCTGACATTTTGGATGATTAATTGTGCTTCTGCAGTTGGTCTGGCTTAGTGGTTGTTTATGTTGATGCGGTTCATCCTCGGACCTCGGGGCCGAGGGCTGAGGGCTGACTTAATCTTACCCCTCACAGCTGGCGGGTGATCATCTCCGCAGCGATATACCAGCCACAAATTCAGAACCTTTCCCGATCAATCCATCAAAATGCCGGATGACAGTAACGATAGCGACACGAGGGACACCCAACCATCCTCGGCGACGGCTTCAAAGCGTTTGCGCCAGGTCGCGTCGCATTTACCGGCCGACTACTCGGATGTGCTCGCTCAGATTAACACTCTCCGCAGTATCGCTGCCACGCCCGATGCCTCGCGACGAGGCTACATCCGCCAGAAGCAGGCCGGCAAACTATGGGTGCGCGAGCGACTGGACGCTCTGCTTGATCCGGGCAGCTTCCAGGAGATAGGCTCTCTGTCCGGCACCGTGACGTGGAAGCAAACCGGCCCCATGCGCGAGAAGCCCGTGGCATTCGTACCGAGTAACAATGTCCAAGGGATGGGGCGGTTGCGCGGCCGCCGTATGCTGCTCACGGCCGACGACTTCACCCTCCGCAGCGGACATGCGGATGGCGCCTCGCACGAGAAGACCATTTACATCGAGAAGCTCGCGCTTGCATTGAGGCTACCGATAGTCAAGCTGGTCGACGGGAGCTCCGGGGGCGGCAGTGTCACGCTCATTCGGTCCGCAGGGTACAGCTATCTGCCCTATGTATCGATGTACAAATACGTCGTGGAGCAGTTGAACCAGGGGATCCCGAATCTCGGGGCGGTTGTCGGTCCAGCCGTAAGCCACTCTCCGAAAAGTGACCGCAAGTTGAGCCAACGAAACTGACCTCCTCGCAGATTGGCCTTGGAGCCGCGCGTGTCGTATCGTGCCATTTCTCCGTCATGGCCGCAGACGTAGGCTCGCTGTTCAACGCCGGGCCGGAAGTAGTCAAAGGCGCCACATTTGAAGAGGGCCTGGATTTCCAGACGCTGGGCGGCCCCACAGTGCATTGCACCAACGGAACCATCGACAACGTCGCCGCCAACGAAGCCGAATGCTACGAGCAGCTGCGCACAGTGCTGAGCTACCTGCCCAGCTCCGGCCGCGAGGCGCCCCCCGTGATCGAATCCGAGGACCCGGCCGATCGGGAAGACGAGGCCTTGCGCCGGATCATCCCCCGCCGCCAGACTAGGATGTACAACCCCTGGACGATTATACGCAGTGTGGTCGACCGCGGGTCGTGGTTTGAGATTGGGGCCCTGTGGGGCCGCACGGCGATCGGGGGACTGGCGAGGCTGGACGGGCGTCCCGTGGGGGTGATCTCGCTGAATTGCGAGGTGAACGGGGGTGCTCTGGACGCGGCGGGGAGTCAGAAGCTGACCCGTTTGCTGAAGTTGTGCGATGTGATGAATCTGCCGGTTTTGCAGTTCATCGATGTTCGTGAGTTCCCCTTGTGCATCTACAGACCTTTGTGTTCGTGAAGTTGGCTTTGGTCTTTGCTAATACGTTCCCATGGACAAAAGCCGGCTACGCCATCGGCACCGTCGCCGAACGCACCGCCACGATGCGCTGGGGCGTGGAGCTGGGCAAGACCTATTTCACCACCACGACGCCGCTGTTCAACGTCATCGTCCGCCGCGCCTACGGGGTGGCCGGGGGTCTGATGCTCGGGGCCCGCGACCCCGTCATGCAGGTGGCCTGGCCCTCCGGGCAGTGGGGGTCCTTGCCGCTGGAAGGGGGCATCGAGGTGGCGCACCGCCAGGAACTGCGCGAGGCGGACCAGCGCGGCGAGAAAGCGGCGCATTACCGAAAGTTGGAGGAGGAGTACCGCCGGCTGATGAATCCGGTGCGCACGGCTAATGCGTTTGGGGTGGAGGAGATCATCGATCCAAAGGACACGCGGAAGGTGTGCTGCGCGTGGGCGCGGCAGGTGTATGGGACGCTGATGGCGGAGCGGTTGGCTGATCGGGCAACAGGCAAGGTTCGGCCGGTGTTTGCTTGATGTGATGTGCTTGTACTTTACCAGCGCTACAATCTGCAGCATTAATTCCCAGTTCTACAGTCCTTGCACTCGCTAGTCTCACTCTGGTCTATACACAATCGCCAAGCCATTCATGGATGACTCCACGGGAGCCTATCCTCCCCTCAGAAGCACCAGATGCGACATCCTCCACCTCCTGTCCCTGCTCATGCTCATCGTCCGAACTCGCCAGATCCACCCACTCGTGCTGATAAATGGCCCTCTCGCTCGCAGGATACCCCCTCGAGCGCAGCCAGCCGAAGATCCCACGCGTAGCCACCTCCGACAGCGCCTCTGAACCCAGTGCCTCAGGATCAAGCAGCTCGAATTGACGCTGGTCTAGTACATCACACCCCCCTGACTCAACCCTACAATCCCCCACAAGCCCTACACCAGCATCCTCAATCTCCCCACCATCGACAAGCCCCCACCTCCACCCCCGATACTCCAAACAGTGACACCCACAGGACGCATGCATCCGCACCTGCATCTCAGCCTCACCCAGCACCGTCACCCCCAAAGGTTTCCACGGATGAACCGGCGCTCTACTCCAAGCCACTCCCTCTCCCTCTCCCTCGTGACTCGTCAAAAACAGCAACCGACACTCATCCTCCCGCCGAACGATACCCCCTTCGCTCACCTCTGTCCTCGCCGTGAGAAACGAGACATCCCCCCCAGTCCACGCAGCAGCATCCAAATCCAGCGCCGCCATCCCATTCCGCACATCCCGGAGAATGGATCCAGCAACGTTTACAATAAATGCACCGACCCATAAGCCCCCGAGTTGGGGCGCTCTACGCGCGAGGACGCGCAGCAGCGCGGGCAGGTTACTCGCGTGAAGGAGCGGATCGATGATCGCGAAGGCGGGGTTGAGCCACGCGCTGACGACATTGCACTCAATGTCGCGATTGAAGAATGTGCTGTGCAGGAGGGAGCAGATGCCCCATGGGCTTGTGCTGAGGGTCATGTAATATGGGAGGAGGGCGTGGGTTGCGATGGGGTTGGGGTTTTCGTTGGCTTGGGTTTGTGTGGGAGTGGGGAGTGGCGGTGGGTACAGGGGAAGGGGTTGGCCGGGGGTTGAGGGGGGGATTGCTTTTCCCTTTCCCTGGAGGAATGGGATGTAGAGGGCTGCTGCTAGGGCTGCTGAGGTTTGGGCGTGGAGGCGGTGGTGGGTGCTGAAGCGGGTGAGGTATTCTAGAGTTGTGTGGGATGATGGTGGCGGGGGCTGGGTGGGTTTAGGTACGCGGGGTTGGTGGTCTGTGATAGCGATGCGGGATGTTTTTGTGAGGTTGACGGACCAGGGGGAGAGGTAGGGCCGGTGGTTGTACTCTGCTGTTCTTGGGCTCCTGCCACTGGTTCCGGAGAGGATGGATCTCCCCCAGTTTGTTTCGTCGGCGTCGGTATTGTAGCCAAGCTCGATTGCAGCGGGATAGTGATCGTGAGGTGCCCGTCGGATGGATGCTCGTCAGAATGCGAGGATGGAACTGTACACCCGGACACCCTCGCCATGATCTCCGCCCACCGCGCAGACAGGATATACGCCCAGGCTAGGAATAGGACGGCAAGGTAACTACCTTCGTCCTGGTCCGGCTGATCCTGAGTACCCGGCCACGCTGCCAAAGGTGCCGAGTCGGACAGATGCACGGCGAGTGAGCTCTGCACGCCCACTACAAGCCGGGCAGGCATGGCTTTGGGGGGCAGGGGACATTGTTCGGGGTTGGTGGATGTCCGCCAGATTGAGCGACAACTCGTGACTAGAGTGTACTGGCCTTCTCGAGATTCTATTTCTAGTAGACTTAGAGGAATCTGAGTATCTTCAGGAAAAAGGCCGCATCCGAGGAAGGAAGGCGTTCGCTGCAGAAGGCCCTTTAAATTGAGACATTCCTGCGGGAGGAGGGAGGGGAGATTTGGGGGGGGGGGGGTGATATAGGAGGACCATTGCTGATAGCTTTCGCGGAGACCTCGGTTGAAGTCTGCTTTGTTGGGACGCAGGGGTTCCTCCATGATAGAGGGAGCGGGTTGTGTAAGAGATTGGTGGTGAGAAGTATGCGAAGTATGCGTATACAGGGATCAAACCGAGCCTTTGGCTAGTTAGCCCTTGTGAGTCACCTGATGAATAGATAAACATGACCTTGATGTGTAGTCATGACTCTTCTCTTCTGAAGATCAACCCATTTTGAGCTCGAGATAGTGGAGCGTTGTGATTTGTACCTATTGTTGTTCTCTCTTTTCGTGCGTTGTAAGTTTTAAGTTATAACTTAGAGAGTAACAACCAAGGGTGGGTCAGGCGATGTCACATGACGCTTAGTCGGATCACGCTAAACTAAGTTGTTCCTGTTCCTGTTCATGGCTCCACTGCTCGAGCTATTTTGTGGGTCAACGGTAACCGGGAACAACTTCTGCGATTCTATTTCTGGCCTCGAAATAACCGTACTAGGTACAGACCAGTGAATGTTCCTTAGATGATTAGTCACTACCGTCATACCCTTACAGCAATCTTCCTATTCCTGTGTCTACCTATGAAGACCAGAAGCTTCCTTCTTCGTACGACTAACTTGAGAATCGCATCTGACTGACAGTTGACTTTCATTCCATCATTCCCCACCACTGCTCTTATCGGCCTTAGATCTCTAAGGAGGGCCATTTCAAGCTAGCCATTCCTCCAGAGCAGCACCAAATACCGCGATGCGATGGAGACTGACGCATCACCGAGCAAAGACGAGCTTCGCGCTATACTGAAACAGGCAAGGGAGGCTGCAACAAAGGAGAAAGAGCGCGCAGAAAAAGTGGAAAAGCAAAATCAGAATACTACGTTTGCAGAATACCTCCAAGCTTGCCATGACTTCATTACGGTGCCCATGACCATCCAGACCAAACGATCACTCACTACCAAAGGCTCTATCACCGATCCGACCGGCCGCATATGCCCGACCTTCCTTCGACCGTTTGATTTTCGCAAAGCACAATAAGATGTCTTCGACGAGCTTTACAAATGCTTTAGTTCTCCATCTGATTTGCGACTGTTTCCTTCGAGGCCTATTATTGAATACACAGGGAAGCAGGCATGCAGATATCCATTAGCAAGTGAAGCAGACCTGGCGCAATATCAAAAGGCAGAAGTTGAAAATCCTGTTATGGAGATCTTTGAAAAGCTGCTTCAGCTTCCAGAACACCGACGTCCATTTCTCCTTGGTGAAGGGATCATATTCGAAAACCATTCCAACACGGTCACAGAGAATCCAGATCAGATGACTCCCGCGCGACCTCCAACGAGTAAGGAGCAAATGAAACCTGCGCGACCTCCAGCGGATCGACACTGTGTGTATCAAAAATCCGGCGATACGCGGAGCTTGGCTTATATTATTGAATAGAAAGCTGCGCACAAGCTTACTGATGCCTTCCTCCGAGCTGGCCTTCGACAGATGAACATGGTGGAGGAAGTTGTCCAGCGGGTTACAATACCAACAGATCCTGATGAGAAACTTTGTTACGACGCTGCTTTCTTGTCATTTGCCGCCGTTACACAAATCTATGAGTATATGATGAAATCAGGCCTCGAATACGGCCTACTAACAAACGGTCATATGAAAGTTATCCTTCGGATCCCCAAGAACAATCCCGATGTACTAGAGTATGACCTCCTTGAACCGAGCCGGGATGCTGAGGCGAAGTCCACTGATGGCTGTGGTTTCCGTTTCCCTTATACGGCTATTGGCTACCAGTTAAGCTTGACTCTCATGGCAATTCGATCACCCCAACGAAGCCAAGCATGGCGGAATGAAACCATTGCCGCATCAAGCCTATGGGAAATCGATTTTGAACGTGCGCTTCGTTCGATTCTAGAATTAGAACGCAAGACAAGTCCACTAGGCTTAGAATACCGGGAGCCAATTTATCCCATCAACAATCGGTCACCATATCTCTTACGCCTACGTGTTCGAGGTGATTCTAGTCCGGTGCAGCCCTATAGGAGCCCATCACCAGATTCTTCAGGTGAATCGGATTCAGGCCAGAAACACCCCCTATCCTCTCCGATTCAGGACCGTGGTAAACGCCAGCGGACATCGAACGCTTCACACCAAAGCCATCGAGTGCCTGGTCAGACATCAAAGTATACTTTCTGCACACAATTATGTCTGCGGGGACTTGTACATCAGTCAGAACTTGATGATAAATGCCCCAATGTGGATCTTCACCGGAGAAAATCAGATGACCGGCGACAGACTATATCCCGTGATACCATGATCAAGCTTGTTGAACAGCAACTAAATGCGGATTTGGACTCCTGCACTCCTCTCGGAAAAGAGGGCATACACGGCTCTATCTTTGCCGTCCAATTACAATCGCATGGTTATGCCATGATTGGGAAAGGTACCGACCATCACTCAGATCGTGAAAGTATCATGTACAGAAAACTTGAATCCCTACAAGGATTTGCTGTCCCCATCTACCTCGGCGATGTCTACTTGCAAAGTACCTATTATACTGACTCCGGACGAGAGATTATTCACCTCTCACTCATGGCGTGGGGCGGCCGCGCACTACGAGAGTCAGATCGCCCACGTTTACAGCACTGCATGAATGATACAGAAGCCGAGGTCCGCGAAGCTGGTGTTCTGCACCTTGAATTGCACATGTCCAACTTTATATGGAACGAAGAGGCAGCGCGAGTCATGCTCATTGATTTCAGCAGAGCAGAAATTCTTCGAAAACGCAAAGGATCGGTTGACCTCTCTGCACAGCAACACCGCAAGCAGCGTCTATTCACCGACCATGTACACACTGTCCCCCGCTATGCATGCTAGTAGGGTTTGAATGGTGATGTTTTGCCACCAGTGTACGACCTTGCTGGAGTGGTTTGGGACCTGATTTCGTGGTACAGGTATACACCTGCTCGTTTCCAAGTCGCGACATTGGAACAACCGTTGTTGTAGCTGTGTATAAAAGAATTCGACTCGAGATAGTCTATTGTCTATTACGCGAGCTATTTCGGCGCCTTGGACCCAGTTTCTTGCATGCTGAATGCTTGTGACAATCATGTTCCTTCGTAGGTGTTGTAGTAGTACCCTTTATCTAGCGATCAGCCACCTCACTACTAGGCACCTACCGCAGGCATACTATCTAAAAAGGAAAAGTAAGGTGAGGCCCCCACCCCTAGTGAGAAGTCCATGGTTCTACGAAAGCCATGGAAATCCCAACATAAGCTATATCTAAGCAGCAACAGTTGTAATTTGGAATGGAGACAATCTAAGCCTTGTCCCCTATGACCAATCATCCTGCCCCATAACAATGTCAATTCAACGTTGGCCAACCATTGATCAAAATTTGCGGAGAAATCGGCCGCCAATCCGCTAGACTGCGTGTGCTACTCTGGAATTAATCTCTTGACTCAATTACGGCTGCCGACTGTGCGGACGGGAAGTCCTGTTGTCCACACCCGGTCTACACGCCGATCCAAGCAAGACCCACATAGCAAGACGAAGCAAGGGATGTGTCTTCTTCTTCTTCTTCTTCTTCTTCTACTAATCAGCTACTACTAAGCATGCGCTCCGAAACACCGACTTTATCAAGCCTGTCCGAGATGCTTATCAAGCACAGCCTCGGGAGTAAGTTTCGGCCTTAATCTCGAGCCCGCGTCGGGACCGAGATCTATCCCGAAGGTTGACCGGTTGCTCTCGTCGGAGAGTGCTGGGATAACCCTGGATACAATTCGCAGCTATCTATATAGATGGCCAGGACGCCTGCCCTAGTTCGTGTCTCTGTTCCAAGACAACGTGACTACAGTTTATCTGAATCCTGTCACTCACCCCATTGTATCAAACCTAATCTGTCACCTTAGAACCTTAGAAAAATGGCCACCGTCAGAAAAGTCGCTATTATTGGAGTATGCTATCCACACCCCAACCGGGTTCATCCCCTCCACTCTCATCATGTCCCTAACCGTATCTCCCAGGCCACCGGAACGCTGGGCTCGCGCATCGCCAGCGCTCTAGCAGCCGCAGGCCACGAAGTCACCGCGCTGCAGCGCCCAGAATCCAACAAAGCGGGCCCCGAAGGCCTGAGAACCGTCAAGGTCGACTACCACAACCAAGCCGAATTGATCGCCACCTTTACCGGCCAGGACGTCGTTATCAGGTCCGTTCATCTCAAATCTCCTATTCCCTCCACAATCCATACCAACTAAACCCCCGCCCCCCCGCAGCGCCGTCCCCTTCCCCCAACTCACCACCGAGAAACCCATCATCGACGCCTGCATCGCCGCCGGCATCAAACGCTTCATCCCCTCCGAATTCACCACCATGCTCGAGTCCCCACTCGCCACCACTCTCCCCGTCGCGCGGGAGAAGGTCCTCATCCGGCAATACCTCACCTCCGCGCTGCCCCACGCCGCAGGACCCACCACGTGGACCTCCGTCAACAACGGCGCCTTCTTCGACATGGCCCTGCAGTACGGGGTGCTGGGTCCCAACCCGATCACCGGGAAAGCCGTCTTCCACGACGGCGGCGACAAGCCGATTGCCGTCTCCCTGCTCGCGGATATTGCCGCCGCGGTGGTCCGGCTCCTCGAGGACGGCTCGTTCGAGGCCGCGGCCAACCAGCCGGTGTATATCTGCTCGGCCGCGGTGACGGAGCGGCAGCTGACGCGGCTGGTTGCGGAGGTGCTGGGGACGGATTTCGGGGCGTCGGAGGAGGTGTCCGTCAAGGAGCTGATCGCGGAGTCAGACAGGAAGTTGATGCAGGGGGATCAATCGGTGGTGGTTAATTATTATTTTCAGATGATGTATGGGGACGGGTATCGGGGTGGGGATTTCATGGAGTTCAATTGGAATGAACGGTTGGGGTTGAGGGTTATGGGGGAGGAGGAGTTGAAGGAGGCTATCCGGGGGATTTTGAGGGAGTAGGCAGGTGGGTGATGTACAATACAGGGATTGCATGGTGGTCGTGTTGGGCCTGGTGTTGCGGGGGTAGCTTGCAAATGTGATGCAGTGCATATACGGTGCGTAATTCTAGATTCCATAAATACCGGGTTTATTCCCCGGATGCCGGCATACTCTCGTCAGAATAACAAGCAGTGAGAGTTCAAGTTAACAAAAGCTGACCCCCCCGTCTGGCGAGAACCTCCTCCCAATCTCCCCCGCCACTTGGTAGTGAACTTATCCCTGCCTCCCTCAGACGATGCGCCCACACCTCCTCCAGGGTAGCCTGTGCGAGCGCAATATTCTCGAACCGCCGACGCGCGAACATCAGCTCAAGGCGCTGGCGGATCACCGCCATCGCGGCAGGCGTCGTCACCTCTCCGCCGGCCAGGAAGAGCGGGAACAACAGCGCGGATTCAACTTGCTCGGCCCAGGGGATTCCCTGGATGTGGGCCAGGGTCTCGGCCACGGCGGCTGCCATCTTGACTTCTAGCGTGTTGTCTTGATACCCACTCTGAAGAGCATCACCGCGTGAGAAGCTGTTGCTGTGGCAGCGGAGAAAGCTCCGCATCCGCCGGTACAGATAGATCCGGGCGGCGCCGCGGTAGGCGTATGCCAACGCGACCAGCGACGGGGAGGCGGTGCTGGGGCACCGCCAGGCCAGCAGCTTGTGCTCGATCTCAGTGCATGATACATGCACTTCCTGGTCATGGTTATGATTGGAAAATGACACCAGTGTGCCACTATCCCTACCCGGAGAAGGGTCTAAAAAACTAATCTCCGCGATCAGCGGCAGGATTCCTGCCGCCACGCCCAGATACGTATCCACCACCCCGTCCGTGATGCCGTGGAGGTAATCGGCGCGCAGTAGCGGCTTCGTGCCCAGCGTAACACTGCCTAGGATATCGTGGTAGGCGAAATTGCGGAGGATCCACTGGCCTTCCGGGGTGGATTTGAGGGCGTCGGGGCCGGCGACTCCGCTGCAGGTTGTGGCGGCGGCGGAGAGGATGATGCTCTTTGCGCCGAGAAGGTGGGCATACCATCCGGTCTGGTTGCCGAGACATACTTCCGAGGTCAGGAGGACAAGGCAGGTGGCTACTTGAGTGCAGGCGGCATCGTTGTGCGGGGAGGGATCGGATAGAGCTGATGCCAGATGGCCGAGGGCGGTGGATCGCGCTTCTAGCGCGGTGATGCGGTAGCGCTCGTCTGCTGCGGCGGCTAGATGGCCTGACGCCCAGGAGATCAATGCACCCGACAGAGCGGGCGAGTCGACGGACAATGGTACGAATTCTGTGCGGTAGGCTTTGGTCAGTGGCGGTGTGGTTGATGAAGTCTGGCGAGGGAGCAGCTCGCACCGGAGAGAAAGGAGTTGTACTGCTGGCTGACTGCTAACACCTGGGTCATAACGTTGATGTAGTATTTCATTGCGTACTGCCGCATAGAGGATCGATTCGTCTCTTGGATGGCGAAGGGGTGGCAGTCGTGGAAGAAATCCACTGTTCGGACGGAGGGCGCGGTGCTCGATTCACCGGGCTGAGCCCGTGGGTCAGGGGCAATCTGACGTTTGGGCTCTCTCACACATTTGAGGTTGAGGCGGATGCATGCTCCGCATTCCGGGAAAGTGTTGTCAGTGCATTTCTTGTGTCTATGCGAGGATGAGTGTCGATGTCGAGTTAGAATGAGGGGAGGGGGAGACCTGCGTGCATACCTGTAACGGCACGTCAGACAGCCCGTTCGGTCGTGCTTGGAACCATTGCGTCGTCTTATTCTAGAGGCAACTGTGTCATGCATGGTTGCTTGATACTGAGTATAAGAGTATATGTAGAGTAAGGAGGAGTGTTGTGTTGGTGCTGGATGGAGAGATTGATATGAGGCGGGGTTACAATGATGGCTATTCCTAACTCGGAAGTGGGTCGGATAGCCGGATACTGTAATTGTATACATACGCAGCCCGAGACCCGAATGCATTATGCAATACTCCCTACAGTAACATCCGACGATCTATGTCACGGCACACGAATCACCACTTTCCCCGTATGGCTTGAGTTCCACAGATACTCATAGGCCATCCTGGCCTGCTCGAACCCAAACACCCGGTCAACGACCGGCCGGATTGCATGCGCCTCGAAGCACGCGAGCATCTCCTGCAGCTGTTCACGCGATCCCACCACCACGCCCCGCACGATGCAGACTCGATCCAGCGCCAGGAACGCTGCGTCCGGACCGAGGAGCTCCTTGCCCTTGCCCAGGGGATCGGGGTTGGTAATGTGTCCAATGCAGTGAATCAGTCCGTGGAGCGCGATCGCGTCGAATGACTGCTGCAGGGTTAGGGTGCCGCCGACCTCAATAATATGGTCGACCCCGTTCCCACGCGTGAGCCGCATGACCTCAGCCGCCCAGTCGGGGTGCGTCCGGTAGTTGAGGAGATGCGTCGCGCCGAGGGCCCGGGCCTTGGCCAGTTTCTCCTCCGACGAAGAGGTGACGATCGTGGTGGCGCCCGCTGCATGCGCGATCTGCAGGCCGAAGGTGGCCACTCCTCCAGTGCCTTGTAGAAGGACGGTCTGCCCTGCGCGGAGGGGCACCAGCCCGTACAGCGCGTTCCAGGCCGTCAGCGCGGCGCAGGGCAGGCACGACGCCTCCTCGAAGCTCAGGTAGTCTGGGATCCGGACCACCCCTAGCGCAGGGAAGATGAAGTACTCGCCGAGCAGGCCTTGGATCTCACCCCCGAGTTGCGAGAGGAGGCCTGCCTTGGTCAGTCGCCCGGCGAGGTGGTCCTGCGTGAAATTGGCCAGGACGCGGTCGCCCACGTTCCATTGTGTGACGCCTTCGCCAATTGCCTCGATGATACCTGTTTACGCAGATGTTAGGGCCGCACTGTGCAAGGAAGACACTAAAAGAGGATCTATCACACCTGCGCCGTCGCTGCCAGGCACAAGAGCATCGGGTCCGGGAAAAGGATAGGTCCCCATGGCAATAATTGCGTCGCGCCAATTCAGGGACACGGCCTTGATGCGGACGAGAATCTGACCGAATTTTGGGAAAGTTTTAGGCACTTCACGCACCACGAGACTAGCGAAGCCCTTCTTCTCGGGAAGATAGTATTGCTTGAAAATGGGTTTGGCAGTCATGTTGGATTATAAGCAATAAGACGTGAGCATTCTTCCGTGCTCTCGATGGACTTTATTCTTCTGCCAGATAAGACTACGAATTTATAGACTTTGAGATTCCCTCTTCTTGGCATACTGAACGTAAATACCTTACTAGTGGGGTGAAAAAGCCAAGTTCAGAGACGCTGAACACGCCGGATACGCCAAACACGCCAGCCAATCAATATTCTGTTCTTTTAGACACCTGCATCAATTGGCCATTTGCGGAGCAGTGGGTACCTACTACTAGTACTTAGTAGTTACCTCCAAGGTCTTTTGATTACTAACCAAGGGCATTTTACTTCTTCATGAATCTTCAAACTGACGACTGCTACTGTCCAGCACGACTTGCAGAATGTTACTAGTGGACTGAAAATTATCATTGGTCAAGCATGTTTGAATTCATCATTGATAAGTGGCATAGAACATCCTCTCAAATTTTTCCTCCTTGATTCCTCCCCAGTGCATTCGGGATATCCACTTTGCTCCAGCATGGAAGACCGTTTCTTTCCCCGGTGATGACGGGCGGGTTTGACTGGTTACTCAAGGCCGACAAATAGAGACCACATATTCTTTCCCCACTATGGCAGCTCAAAAGGTTGCACGTACCGAGAAACAAGACAGGTCGATCAGACGGTCTGCATGCTTTAGACGCCCAGAAAAGTGGAGCCAAGATCACGGCAGCGCAGGCGGACTGACAGGTCCCAAAGGCGCTGTTGCAGGCGAGAATTGTCGCTGGGACCCCGGCTCCGAGCGCGACTCCCCATGTGTATCCTGCCGCTGAGTAGCATGCCATCACGACGGCGGCGCAACCGGTCTGACAGACCCCGCAGGCTGCTGGCCCCGCGGAGGCACAGCTGGCTGCAAGAGCGAGGACGCCCAGAGCTGGATAGGAGATGTTCATCATAGTGGTTGTTCGTACCGTGCGCGTGGTGTGATGGTGGTCGGGGCAGGGAATGAGTCCTCCAGTTGGTTTGGGTTTAGAAAGAGTCGGAGGTTAGATTTCCAGGAGAGATACTGCGAGCACTGGAGCTGTATTTATAACGTAGGTAAACCACATGCCACCTTTGAGAATGATACTGCAGTGTTCCTTTATTGAATCGCGTTATGAGTTGGTCTTTCAGATTCATTCATCGCGGTGTTGAATGTTGGTGGGACTTTCCTGTGTACATTTCCAGCAACATCACGGATTCTGCTTTTAAAGGCAAAGCCTGTATAAGCCGCATAGCAGGAGCTCGCGTTCACGGCAGTCGGCTGTGACAATACCATTCACAATGCGAACAGTGGTAGGTTGCACTTCCGACGCACAACTGTCGATTTGCGTTCTATAGTTCGGGAGGCTGAAAGATCCTTTGATTCCAGCTTGACATTCCATAACTATGCAGTAAGCCATGTGCTTGGCCAATTGATGGAACACAGATGCTGGTTTCAGGATACTTAATTTTGTACCACGTGTCTGGCTACACTGGCTTAGGGCAGCCTTCCGCATGACTGACAAGGAGGTTCGAGCAGACGGTGTGAGAATGTCTCACTCGCTTCGTCTGCATTCTCCAAGGCCATGCCCCGTCCTCCTTGTTCATATTACCTATGCCATCTTCTTTTTCCCTAGCCATGTTCACCACCCAACCATGACGACGGATGCCTGCCAGTAGCACGATGAGGCCAAATACCGACTGCAATATCAGTCATCCAAAACAACCTTCAACTAAATAAAACGTAGCCACGGCTGTCCTTTCTAGCCATATCACCACGATAAGGTTTGACAGGGATGGTTGCAGACAAGACCTTTCCGATTGACTCTGCACAAATTCTCATTGTCATCATGCCGCCGTCATCCCCCCATCAACCATGTGTACACCTCCGGTCGTGAACCCCGAGCTCTCATCCAGCAGATAAGTCACTAGCCCTACCACCTCCTTTGCCGTCCCCACCTTTTTCATAGGAATAGCGTTGACCAGCGTCTTCATCAGACTCTCCGAGACCGCATTCCGCAACATAGGTGTATCAATCGGACCCCTGCAACCACCATCAGCGATCTCGCGTTACACACCCACAGCAAAAGCTCAAGAATGAAAAGAAAGACTCACGGACAAACCGCATTTACCCGCACCCCATACGGCGCCGCATCCATCGCGGCGGAGCGCATGATCCCCAGCACCGCATGCTTACTCGTCGTGTATGCCGACAGGTTCGGCGCCCCCGTGACCGACGCATTACTACCGAAGACCACGACGGACCCTGTGGAGATCTCCTGCCGACCGACCGCATCTACCATGTACTTCAGCGCGGCGCGGACGAGATTCAGCGTGCCCTGCACGTTGACCCGCTGGGCGAAATCCCAATCCTCGTCTGTCACGTTCCAGACGGGTTGCTGGCCGGATTCGCGCGGGTGCGCGCCCGCTGTGTTGATTGCGCCGTCCAGACGGCCGAAGTGGGTGACGGTGGCGGCGAGCCAGGACTCAACGGCGGAGCGGTCGCAGATGTCAGCGGGGCGGGCCAGGATGTTTGTCTTGCCGATGAGGGGCTCTAGTTCAGTGACGAGGGCGTCGAGACCCGATTGGGAGAGGTCGGTTATCGCAAGGCGGGCGCCGAGGTGGGCGAGGTGGATGGCGATGGCGTGGCCGATGCCGGAGGCGGCGCCGGTGATGGCGTAGACTTTGCCTTGATGGGTGGACATGCTCGCTGCCATGTGTTAATTCTTGTGGTGGTTGGGGATAGCGTTGAGGAAGAGCGACCTTAACTTGCTCTCTGGTAACAAGCAGGAGACGAAGATTTAAGGTGCATGGTGGGTAATGTATGTACGTGCATGTCTGCGGAACGATGACGCGGGAGGCGGCTGGGATATGCTGACCTTAACTCCGAATTCAGGGTCGAAATATGTGGATCAGTGGGGAATGGTTTAATTGTAGCGCCTATCAAAAACAGGCGTGGGTGCTTGGCTCCGCATTGAAATAGAACCTCTTAGCAATTGGACGTATTGGTACGGCCAGCAGGAATCAACCAATCCGAAACCATTGTGTTAGAAATGGCACAAAGTGCATAGGAGGGCTCTCCTTGAGCACAACAGGGCGACGAAACTCAAGTAGAATCTGTCTCACAATATCACGAAGCCTATACATCAATTGTCCTCTTCGGATGAATCCTCATATGTTACTCTTGCTTGGGTTCACGTCAGAAAGATAAATGCTTTCCCCCATGACACCCTGTGTGAACTCTTGACCTCTCGACTTTGCCATATCTATAATAATGGATCACGCTACTAAAATCGATCGGATAGAAATCTTTTTGATACTATTCAACATAAACTATGCCTACCGCAACGACGATCCACAAGTCGAAACCTCTACTTGAAAAAGACACTTTCACAGCCTCACTGGGTATAATCCGTACTATGCGCAATCGCTTCCATGTTATCCATATTCTCCTTCAGCCCATCAACCTTACCCCGCAACACCGCATAACAATCCGACCCCAGCGGCATGCGGATATACGAAGCTGCCCCGGCGCAGAGACCCTGCTGCTCGACGGCGTCGAGGATCCGCGCGGCCGCCTTCTCCGGATCACCCCGCTGCGTCCCGTCAACCGTGTCGTAACGTTGCATCGCTTCTCCCAGCGCTTTGCTCTCATACGCCGGGTTCAATCCCGCGGCGGGTTTTACGTACGCGGAGAGAAACCCGGTGCGGAAGCCGCCAGGCTGCACGATGAGCACCCGAATGCCGAATTCGGCGAGCTCTGCGGCTAGACTCTCCGAAAGACCTGTAATATAACTTGTTAGTCTAGTCCGGAAAGCCCCTCTGGGATCATGGCTAACCTTCAAGACCGAACTTGCTGGCGGAATATAACGCGGTAGCGGGACGACCGATCAGGCCCGCGACGCTGGAGATGTTGACGATACACCCGGTCTTCTTCTCGCGCATGGAGGGGAGGCAGCCCTGGATGACGCGGATCGGGCCGTAGAGGTTTGTGTCGATCTGCTGGTGGATTTCGGTCTCGCTGCAGGTAGTACCCCAATTCAGCATAAACCATCCAGAAAGACAAGCATTCACCCAGGGCTCATGTGTTTCAGGCCTACCTCATATCTTCAATACTGCCCAGGATGGAGTATCCGGCGTTGTTCACCACAACGTCAAACCCTCCATGCTCGCGGGAGAGGCGCGCAACATGCTCTTTCGTTTGGGGGTCCGTCACGTCGAGTTGCGCCCATACGCCTCCTAGTTCCTCAAAGTGAGAGTAGCTTTGTTGCGCCTTGGATACATTCCGCACCGCACCGACGACCTTGTGGCCTGCTCGGAGGACATGGTGAGCTAGGGCGGCTCCAAGACCGGACGATGCGCCGGTGATAAGCCAGGTTTTGCTCATAGTGCTATATTTGAGGATTTTTGGAAAATCTTTCAATCCTTCAGAAGAGCTCTGATGTACTCCGCAGCGGATGGCACGCTCCTAAATACACTCTCGGTTGTGCAGGGAGCTCCGGCAGGCAAACCACTCATGATCTCATGCGCCCGGGAAATGAAACCGAAGCCCCACTCTCGGCAAGCCGGAACCATCCTTGTAGTGCGTGCCCCACTAATTTGCTAGGCCAAGACGGAGATATCCATGGACTTAGCGACAGGGTCCTCATCAGTCGGCGTTAAGCTGTCATCATCACCGACCCACTGTGCGTCGGCTTGATTCGCTCTTACTCGGTCTGTGAAGACGAGCAGCCTAGACTAGGCACATTACATGCTGTGAATCCTATATAGTCCAGCCACAGGACAATCGACTATTCACACATCCTGTCACCTCCATAACTTCAACGACCCAACCAGTCTCATCAACCCCTACCCTCCAAAATGTCCTCATCTCAACATCCTCCGACTCCACCCCCAAACACCCGCCGCATCATCACAACCCACACCCCCTCCCGCACCGCCACCATCGCCATCAACGCCCCCAAAGCACCCACCGCCCTCGACGACGGCACCTGCCTCAACCCGCTCTGGTCCTCCGCCGAGATCCCCGCCACCATCGACCAGGACCCAACCAAGATCGAACCCAACTCAACCGCCGCAACAACCGGCGGCTCCGTCTTCTGCACCTACGATCTGCCCCCGCGGTACGAGGGCCCGATGCACCGCTCCATCACCCTCGATTATGTCACCGTCACCCGCGGCGTGGTCACGCTGAGCACGGATGACGGGTCCACGGTGACGCTGCAGGCGGGCGATACGGTCGTGCAGAGGGGGACCATGCACAAGTGGGGGAATCCGTCGGATGAGTGGGCGAGGTTGACTTCGGTGATGGTGCAGGCGAGACCGGTGGTGGTGGAGGGGGAGGAGATGGGGGCGGTCTGGCCGTTTTAGGTCTTTCGGTTGTCTACCTTAGTGGATGGGATGGGGTGGTCATCTTGATGAGGAATTCGGGTTCTGGTGGGTTTATGTGCCAGGTGTACTGGGATCCATTTCATCTACTTCCGGGGTAGTTGGTTGGAAATGGGGCGTTGTTGTTATTGTTTCTTTTTGCTTCTTTCTTTTTTTTCTTCGTCAAAAAACCCAGCCTAGAAAATCACGAATAGGGCCAGATCTTGGCGAGTACCTGCCTCTGTTTCGCATCCTCCCCCAATGCGATGAACTGATTCCGGAAATGCTGGCTCAATCTCTGAGCGTCTTCATACCGGTCGCACAGAACCATGCCGCCCAGAGGGAGAAGCCCTTGTTCTTGAATCTGGCGCAAGACCAATGAAACACCCTCGACAAGCTCCATCTCTTCGTCATGTTGCTGGAGCTCTCGAATAGTGAAATCGACCGGACATTTGATTGAACTGGTGCATATATCGTCCCAACGAGCGACTACTGCGATGAGTGAGTGGCGGAGGGAGAACAGGTCATCGCGCTGCCAGCAAGCCGGCACCAGCCGGGTAGGTTTGATTCTGAGTTTGTGACCCGGTCCAGTAAGCGCCTCCCATCGCCTGGGATTCAGACTTTTGAGTTTGACGAGGTAAAACTGTCGGAGTGAGTCGTCGCCTTCGCCTGTCGTTGGCTCCAGTATCTGCGGAATCAGCGGATGTTGATCAACTGGCGAAGCGGCCGCATGCTGCCAGTCGATCACGGCTGTGATGTTGTTGGTTGCTGGGTCCACGAAGATGTTGCCCAGGTGTAGATCAGGATGCGACAGCTGGTTTGGGGATTCATGACCATGAGGTTCCTGGAGCAGGTAGGGCACGAGCTTTGTTTACCGCTCCAGCAAAACGACGTACTCATCTGCTGTCTCTAGCTGCTCCTCTGATCGCCGGACGTTCATTCTCGGTTGTGCGTGCGCCTGCGCCCATCGGATCTCATTCTGTGCGACGGCTCCGCCATACTCCACCATGTTTTTGACTATGTATTCATACGTGTCAGAAGGCTGAAAGGACGAATGGTTATAGAAGAGCAACCTACATGGCCCCCTGTGGAGGTTCATCGGCACTCTTCCCATTTGGCCGTGCCAGTACCGTGGATGGGTCAGCGGACCGAGGGCAAATGCGGGCCAACTTCCACCGTCTGGGCTCTGTGTTGGAACGGAACCGGGATGTTCTGGTCGTGACTCGAGGTCCGACTGGAAGTATATGCACCCATGCCGTGGGAAAGTAAGAGACAGAAGCCTCCGCTCGATGTCGACGACTTGGTCGATGATGGTGCGCACGAGCCAAGGACGGCCGATTGCTCCACAGCAACCCTAACGGTTGCCCAGCCGCTTTCTCCTCCAGAATGTACTCGGCCCCAACTGGATTTGTCTCATCTGCAGGCCACGCGTAGATTCGAAGGACGGCGATAGCGAGATGATCTCGGAGCTGAAAGGTCCAAATTAGCAATCAAATCTGTAGATAGGGCAAATAGACACCCACAAACTGACGCGTGGCCACCTCCGATGCGGTAGTGTAGAATTTCGGTCCGGCGTTGGGATTGGGTAGCCGGGCCACCACTTCCTGACCATTGTCCATCGACAGGATCAAGGCCTTGTTGTATTGCCCTTCGATGCATTTGAGAACCTTGGTACCTGTCATGCAGTATCAGTTATACCGTAGGCCCGTCATCGCAGATGGCTTTACAGTTGGAAGCATCACTACCGGCTACTTCGCTGGCGGCATCGATCAGTGCCGGCAGCCGGAACTTGCGATATCGCGCGGCCAGCTTCTCGGCATCTTTGGTTTATCCCGCTCAATGTTATGAGGGGCGACAGACAGCCATCGATAGCGTTGGTACTGATATAGCTCGTCTTCCACGATGGGAACTTCTGCTCATAAGATCTTAGTAATAATACAAAGTGTTTGTTTAGTATTGGCGCAGAGTACCCTCGCCATGCTCTAGTGTTCTCACAGTGGTGGCGTCGTATAGGGACGGATGAATTGACTCTTCCTGGTAAGAGAGGGGGCTCTGATCAATTTCCAGCGCATGGGAAAGACGGGTGGTAAAATAACTACAGCGGGTGCATGTGCATAGTGGGGGAACGTCCTACATATAAATAGCTGTCATTCTTTGCGTGGGGCAGACACTGCAGGGGTCAAGTGTAGGGAAGGAATGTGGGGCAGGATCTGCATCCGGGACGGGAAAGCTCTCTCCATCTATCTGATGTGTCATGTATGTAGAATACGCATATTTGATCCTGGCCATGGCAGACGTGACTTGGTTCAATCTGGAACAATATTTGGCCGTATTTGTCAGAGAGACAATATGAACGCAGTGTTATGCGTACCACGGGAGCATTTGCTAAAGGAATGGGGGCAACCATCGAGACACCGAAGTCGCACTTCTTGGCTAGACCTCTGCAGTCGCCTGGCTGACATTTGCCATCCCAGAAAAACTTCGCAGGAGGACTATCCGAGTAGAAATCAGGCTCGATACACGAAGTGACTCATTGCTTGAACAAGGCTAGACTGCGCATGTAATGTTAGCCTTAATTCAAATAGCTGCCTGCCCCTCCTCTCAAGGCTGCCTCCAAAACCGACTTTCCTTCTTCTTCTCCCACTGCGTTGAATATGTCTCTCCCCAAACGCTTTCAATGCAACGGCCCTACACGACTTTTGTCACATAAAGGAGTTACCTCACCACGGTTCCGAATCCATCCCCACTTCCAACCAACGTCAAGCCACGATCGCTCTGCTCCAGCCCCTTGGAAACACTGACATCCTCGAATCATGTCGGCGAGCCCGGGCGATCTGCCCCTCCAACTCCGCACCAAATAGCTGCCGTGACGCTAAAAACAAATTTCTCAACTTTGATCCCCTCAGCGAAACATGGAGACAGGAAATGATGAAGCGTCCCCCTTACACGCGGCTGGTCTTCGATCGGACGCTCCCGCCACGGGGCATCGATAACTCGCCAGAAATCTACTGGGACCACAAGATGCCAGAGAAGGTCAGGCTTACTATTAGGGGCAGTGAGGTTATTACTCTGCCCAGGACGTTCGCTTCAACTACAGTGATTCGGGCCAAAGGTGAAGTAGTATCATTTGATGCGCTGTTCGATCCGGAGGCAGGGGTGAGTGTTCGGAGTGTGAAAGTATTGAAGAGCCAGTTTGTTGCCCTCGGTCAGACTAGAGAGACTGCGGAGGTGAATAGGCTCAAGAATAGCAATGCAGGGGTTGCGATCGAGGGATAGGACAAAGGCCAGGAGCAATAATTCTTCGCTTATCCTGTCCAGTTCGACCCTGATTATAAATACTGTGATAGGATGGGAAATGCATACAGAAGGGCTATGGAGGGGGAACTGACGAGTCCAAAACACATGCCACTGCCAATCAATTGTCCAAGAAGGTCATCGTAACAATGGGCACTGCCAATCGCACAGCACCCCTGATAGCACAATCGCTGGGTAATTGTCTTGTCACAACGTCCCGATGGAATAGAGCTCATTCGTATATTGTAAATATGACCAAGAACCCCAGAGGCAGCCGCATCATGGCGTAAACAGACTTTTCAGGGTCGAGACTGTGGTCGGTGGTGAGCCTGCTAAGCTGATTGCCGATTATCGGAAATCGCCCGATCATCGCAAAGTGTCCGATTATCGGACAGTGTGGAAGCCCAAGGTTATGTATAAATAAGCACTTAGCATATGGGAGTATGTATTGTTTCCTACACTTGATTACTGATACAGTAGTAGGCAAACTAGACACGCACGGGATATGCTGTCATCGCTCGTACACACCTCTCTCTCCGTTAATCTGACAAGACATCCCCCTTTCTTTTCCCATCAGAGGGCTGTTTGCCTTTGGGAGATAGTACCATAATTGAAAATGTTCCGTCCTTTTTCTTGTCGAATACTTCGACGTCTTCCCTCTATCTCACCGGCTGCAGGCGGTTTCTGTCGTCTCATCCGCCGTCCTTTCACGTGCGGTGATTTGCGGATGTCGCCGTCATCGGTTCCCCAGGTTCAACCACCCATTTCGATGGCGTTGCCTGGTGACTTCTATCAACTCCTATCGACAGATGAAAAAGCCGGGGCTGCAGAGGATGCTTTATTTAGGCAACAAGTTCAGGATGTTGAAGCTTGGTGGAAGACGCCCCGGTTCGAGGGTATTAAGCGATCCTACTCCGCAGCCGATGTGGTCAGCAAGCGGGGAACATTGCAACAATCGTATCCAAGCTCTTTGATGGCCCAGAAGCTGTTCAACTTACTGAATGAGAGAGCGGCCGAAAGCAAACCTGTTCACACCAGTACGTTTAATGTTTCCGAGAATTTTCCTCTCAGACAGCCAGCCAGAAGTCAACGCTAATTGTAAGCGATATTGAGCAGTGGGTGCAATTGATGCTATCCAAATGACACAGCAGGCTGATAACCAGGAGGCCTTGTATGTATCCGGCTGGGCGTGTTCCTCGCTGTTGACTACTACGAACGAAGTCTCCCCTGACTTTGGAGACTACCCTTACAATACCGTACCAAACCAGGTTCAGCGGCTATTCAAAGCCCAACAAATGCACGATCGAAGACAGTGGGATTCAAGAAGAAAGATGACTCCAGAGCAGCGAAAGCACACTCCCTATATTGATTACATGCGACCAATAATTGCGGATGGTGATACTGGGTATGTTATACTCACAGATTTATTAATTTAACCCAGATTGACGTAATCCTAGACATGGCGGCTTGAGCACCGTCCTCAAATTAGCCAAGCTCTTTGCTGAGAACGGTGCTGCTGCTGTTCATTTCGAAGATCAACTTCACGGTGGAAAGAAGTGTGGCCATCTTGCAGGCAAAGTTTTGGTACCTATAGGAGAACATATTAACCGACTTATTGCAGCACGTTTCCAATGGGATATGATGGGTGTCGAGAATCTCGTCATTGCTCGAACAGACTCAGAAAGTGGAAGGCTTATTAGCAGTGCTATTGACGTTAGAGACCACGAATTTCTTCTTGGAATCACGGAAGATGTTGAGCCACTCGCGGAGACTTTACAATTTATGGAGATGCAAGGAGCAAAACCGTCAGATGTCGATGCATATGAACTGAACTGGGTCAAGAAGCACAAACTTACGACTTTCGATGAGGGTAAGTGAACTCCCTTAGGCTTTATTGAGATATTTCCCACTAACCTATAATAGCCGTGGATACGCATCTTGAGGCTGAAGGTGCCTCGCAATCATCGCGCGATGCATATAAGAAAAATGTGAAGGATAACCCGAATTTATCCATCTCCTGCCGACGGACTTTGGCCAACGACTTTACCAAAACTCCTGTGACTTGGTCTTGCGACCTTCCCCGTACTAGGGAGGGATACTACCACTATAAGGCTGGTTTTCCTGCCGCGATTAAAAGAGCAAAGGAGTTCGGGCCCTATGCCGACCTTCTCTGGACAGAGACAGGTGATCCAGATATCACCAAAGCTGCGAAGCTTGCAGGAGAGGTGCGGGCTGCTCTTCCGGGCAAGAAGCTAGTTTACAACCTTAGCCCATCGTTTAATTGGATGAGTCAAGGGTTTGACGAGGCGTCTCTAAAGTCATTTATTTGGGATCTCGCACAGCACGGGTGAGTTCGTCCTTGTTACTCATGAGATTCTTTACTTTATAAACTAATCACCTGTAGTTTTGTGCTACAATTGATATCCCTTGCAGGTGTTCATTCTGGCGCAACAATCACGGCTGAGCTTTCACGCGCCTTTAAAACTGAGGGCATGCTCGCCTATGTCCGCTTAATCCAATCCCGCGAACAAGAGCTCGCTATCGATGTTCTCACGCACCAGAAATGGAGCGGTGCTCCTTATATGGATGGTATCCTTGGGACAATCCAGAGTGGAAGCAGTAGTAGTAAGAGCATGGGCCAAGGAAATACGGAAACGGGTCAGTCGCACCTGCCTTTCAGTACTGCGGAAGAAGACCATGTCACTGACAATTCCTGCAGGCTTTTGAATCAAGCTAAGAACGACTTGAGAAAAGAAACATTGTAGATTGATTATGCAATCCTGAAGAAAAGCTTTTCCTCAGTCTACGGAATTTTTCATGATCCCGAACTGGACGCTCCCTTTGATCTTCCCTCAAGCAGTTCAATATGTACGACTTAGACTGTCACATTCCAGCCTCGGCGGGATTGCCTGTGCTCGGTGGCTCTTACACGTAAGGTTGAGCCATTCGTATACGGCTCCTCTCGGTAATAAAAGGCTAATATAAGTTTTTTACTGTTTCCTTCAATGTGCCGCGTTGGCTCCGGATGTGTGTACCGAGTTCGTGCGGAAGCAGCGTGGCTTTCTGTCCCCTCTTGCCAGCCGACAAACACTGCTGGTGCACAGGATCGTTTCGTCGAGCTCGGTACTGGAAAGCAGCCATCTCGGCTGATGCTCTAGCCTTTCAAGTGTCTGCACACTGAATATAGGGCGGAGGAATAATACTCTCATGGTCATTCTCGATCTCGTATATTTTCCTGATGTCAACATAATGAAATAAGAATCAAATGAAGCATGACTAATGAGTTACGCCCATTTCATCTCTTTCCCGCCCCGCGCGGCAACCACCCACGTGAAGTGCTTCCTGAAGGATGATATCTCTCAAGGTTGAACTACGTGAGCAAATCATAATGTAAACTCAACCCCCAGATCCCCACGGCAGGTTATCATTGCCCTGCAGCCAATCTTCTTTGCATTGTTCAGGCATCAGACCCTCTCAATCTCTCGAGCAGACGGCTGCGAATCCTTGGGACCGTTAACATTATTTTCACCCTCCGCCTGGTCCGAGGCGGTCAAATCTCGCTGCACAGCATCCGCATTGCCATATAGACCGATTCGATACCAAGGAAGCTCGAAGAGCCTGTCCATGCCTTCCAATGTCCGGCCTGCGGTCTCCGGCACACTAAACCACACCCACAGTCCGCCAAGAATCGTGACGGCCGCAAACAGCCAGAACGTGCCCTTTGGACTGATCCCCCCTGCGGAAACAGGGAGCAGCATGTCTGGAACCGCCCGCGAGTTGCCATACTGATTGACAAAATGTAGAGTCATGGTAATAGAGGTTGCTAGTGCACGGATGCGCAAGGGAAACAGCTCCGCAGTAAGAAGATACTGTATAGAATTCCACCCGAGCGCCCATCCAAATCCTGAGATGTAGATCATGGCAACTGCCCCGCGACTCGCGCTGCGCATAGAGTTTGGAAGTTTGAAGCCGTCGACCACCCCTAATTCTGGCACGGTGGTGAGGAATGCCGCTATGTAAATCATGGCGAACGCCTGGAGGCTGATTCCGAGCAGCAGCGAGCGTTTCCGACCGATATAGTCGACCAGAAATAAAGCGCAGATGATGGCTGCTATGAATTTCAAGACCCCAAGCACTGCCGTGATGAGGAGTGACTCGTTCGTTCCCGTGATCCCGAGCAGTTTAAACAGGTCGGGTGCGTAAATTGTGATAGATCCGGCCCCAGACCATTGTGCGAGGATTTGGGCTAAGGATACAATATGTAGTCGGTAGAGAATATTACTGCTCGAGAAGGCCTCCTTGACGATTTTCTTGTATCCAATCCCCTGAGTTTCTTGTACTTCTATTTGATATGCTGTTTGAATTGCTCCGAACTCGCGAACCACGTATGGATGATCGGGGGATAGTTTGCGGAGCTGAGCAAGGGTGTGCAGGCCTTGTTCATCCTTTGACTGCTTCACTAAGTAGCGGGGCGACTCATACTGGAAGAAGGACAGTATAAGTATGATTCCGGCGAACATAATATGTAAACTGGTTGGCACGAGCTGAAATTAAGTTGTTAGTATGTAGAGTGTACCTAGGGGAGGGGGGACATGGGAGCATGGAGTGTGGACGAACCCATCGGTTATGCGTATTATCACCAAGATTAACCTCGCATCCATAGTTTGTGAAATAAGCCAGCAAAACGCCAATATATACGAATCCGGTGAAGATGCAGGTACAGAGACCTCGAATACTCGCTGGGGCCTAGAAATGTCAGAACGAGGCTAAGGATATTCGTAAGGATGTCTCACAATTTCAGCTAGGTATAACGGCCCAACTACCACTGTCTGTCCGACCCCCAGGCCAGCAACAAACCTTCCAGCGTATATCACGCCTAAACTGCCATCCGCAGCCATAAATATGGCTATACCTAGCATCCAAAGAACACAGAGTTGGCGTGTTGCCCACACGCGACCAACCCGGTCACATACCAAGAACGCACTATCAAACATATTAGCATACTTGTGCATGAACAGTGCGGTTGTGCTGTCGCTGTAGCTTACATTAGAGCACCCCCGACAGATCCAATCTGCACCATGGAGGATACATTTCCTCGAATATTAGCTTGTTCCACTGTGCTGTAGGACTGGAAGTTTATGGTTCGTTGGAAATCAGCCGAGTTGAAGGTACCGGTGATGAGCCCCTCGTCGATACCTCGCGCCGTGCCCATCAAGCCAAAGGAGATTACAGAGAACCAGAGGTGCCGGTTGAAGATTTCTTTGGGGTCATCGTTGGTTCCCAATTGGAAAATGTTGATGGGCTTTTTGGATCCTGCCATTGTGGGATCCAGCTATCGTAAGACTCCAGCTGGGGATGCAGGATCTCGAATGGCGAACGAATACCTAGAGCTCCAAGAGACGGACCAGCTATTTATGTGAACAGTTGGCCGTTAGTCCAACAGGAAGGCGGGGATTGAAGTCTGGGGAAGCGAGAGCAACGGGCCGGAGCAACTTCGGAGTGGCTATTACGCACGAAGCCTCAAAGATAATGAATTCATGGCAGTTTGCCACTTGCGCGGGGCTTTGACTAGCCTTCAGCTGTGGGCCTGGTTCACTACTACTAGAAAGGAAAGTTTTGGCCAGCTGTACTGCGGGAAGTGGCCATCTAAGGTCCAGCTGCTGGGGCTCCCGCGTGAGATCGGTCTTTAGTTTCATTTGCGATACACGGCCCAGGTGATGAGAGCTTCTGTGGTACCGAGATTTAAATTTCCGTTGGGGCATGTACGTCTGGCCAACACATGACACGTCCCATATCCGACATCATGCTATCTCCGATAGATTGCGGCCCCTCATAGTTCCACCTTTCCGAACTTCGGACATGCACCCTAAATAGCGAAAGGTTGCTGCACACTACACTGTACCTGTGGATGATTTGAGGCAGTGGCTGCACCGTATATGACAACTATTTGAAGAACATTGCTGACCACGCCCCGATTCTCGGCCAATGGCACCAGCTCCGAGTGACTAGTCTCAATGAAGAAGATAGTGACCTGAGATGTGGGAATGGACACCAGATCAAGCCCCGGTGGATATAAAATTCTTTCAGTAAACTTACTGCCAAGTCCAGACTGAAGCTAGGCTTGTCTCTTAGTTGTTCTATATATCATCGTGTCGACTGTCACAGAGTCAAAGGTGCTGCGCGTCTCGGCTTTTCCAAGTTCAGAAACACAGCAGCCTGCAGACCCTATGAAGCGTGAGATGAGGCCTGAGATATCTCTCCTCGCAGGCGCCTTTGCCGGTGTTGTAGAAGCCAGTATTACGGTTTGTGCCAAGGCCGTTCCACTCCAAGGTCCAGGCCCTGACCGCAATAGTACCCTTTTGAATTCGCCAAAACGCGCTCCCAGCTTGGTGTCACCGGTACCATTCAAGTTTCCACATCCAGAAACCCATTGACCCTCGTGAGGCAAACGATTCAAGAGACTGGTTTCCAATCTGTATACCAGGGCTGCTCAACCCTAGTGCTGGTGAGTGAAACCGCCTCAAACCAACATTGGCATTTAAGATCTGACCACGGTCCTGCTCAAGGGTACTGCATTCAAGGCCGGCGTCCGCTTTCTATCGTTCGATTCCATTAGGGGCCTACTGTCCGATTCGAATGGCAGGCTATCTCCAGTACAAGGCGTACTTGCTGGGGTCGTGGCGGGGACGGTTGAAAGCGTTGTGGCGGTAACTCCCACTGAACGTATCAAGACAGCCCTGTGAGCTTTCTCATTCCATCCTTCGACTGCAGTCCAGTGGGACCCCCTTTCTAATTCATACCTTTAGCATCGACGACGCAAGGTCTCTCAAACGCTTCAAGAGCGGCATGCACGCGCTGAGCACGGTCGTTTCAGAAACCGGAGTTGCAGGTCTCTACCGTGGGCTTGTTTCTACCACACTCAAGCAAGTTGCTACATCTGCGGTCCGGATGGGGACTTATAATTCTTTAAAAGAGTTGATACCAAGCAGCACTCACGATGCCCCGGGCACACACGGTCCCATTGTCACTTTTGGTCTCGGAGCAGGAGCCGGTGTCATTACCGTATACGCTACCCAGCCCTTTGACACAATTAAAACCCGGGCCCAGGCTGCCCAGGGGTTAACTACATTGGAGGCGACGCGGGCAATATTGAGAGATGGAGGGCTTCCGGGATTTTGGAGGGGAAGTTCAATGAGACTTGGGCGGTTGATTCTCAGTGGTGGCATAGTGTTCACAACGTATGAGAGTATTGTATCGCTGTTTGAGAAAGCTTAGACTGTATAGCAATGCCATAGCTATGAGCTTTTCGCTTGCATAGCGCTTT
The DNA here is from genome assembly GCF_003184765.1 of Aspergillus aculeatinus CBS 121060. Lineage (NCBI taxonomy): Eukaryota > Fungi > Ascomycota > Eurotiomycetes > Eurotiales > Aspergillaceae > Aspergillus > Aspergillus aculeatinus. The sequence continues at coordinate 879,566 of NW_020291470.1, forward strand.
CCATCCTAGCCGCGCATTGTCTTTTACTGGGGACAGGGGCTTGCCTGTCCGCGAATCTTTTTTCTTGCACATGCTACTCTTGGCTAGTCTATATGCATCTTTGTAGCGTATATGCGTCTTGGAGCATGAAAGGCAGTCAGAAGCGTGCCATTCTGTAGCGCCTTGAGGGCTCTGAGTATCCAGCTCCTGCCAAACTCAGTATCGTTTCCTGAGCTATAGATGCGCGCCCAGCAAAGAGTACAGTCACTTCGCTCTCCATTGTAAACTTTCATTTGCCATTGCTATTTGTTATATGCAACCTGGCGACTACAAGAACTTGCTGTCAACAGTATACAAATCCAGATAGTTGTCCACCGCCATGGATTCCATTTTCTCTCGCTCCAGCCCCAACTGCAGCAGCTCACTAACCCGCTCTTCCGAAAAGTGGTCAGCAAGGTGTCGCTTGAACTTCGCAAGGATAGCCGGCTTTGCCTCCTCCCGACGAAGGCGATGGCCCAGAGGAGTTTCCACCGCAACCTCCTCAAGCACGGTACCATCATTCAATTCCACCGTCAGAGCGTTTGATATCGTGCGTTGGGCCGGGTCATGGTAGTCCCTGGTGTACTGAGGGTCCTCAACACAAGTAATCTTTTGCCGTAGCGAGTTTACGAGTTTCGAAGACGCCGCGACGCTTCCGTCGAGGTAATCTGTTGCCTCAAGGCGACCGAAGACGAGCATCACCGCGCACATGTACTGAATGCAGTGATCACGGTCGGCAAAATTGTTCATCGGTTTAAATTGTTTGTCGATAATGCGGATGCAGGCTTCGTGTGTGCGGCAGGTGATGGCTTTGATGTCCGCAGCGGATTTGTTCATTGTCGCTAGTTTTTCGTGTATCTTTTCGCAGGCTTCAACTGCTGTCTGCGAGTGGAACTCCGCTGTGGAAGCAACATGTCTCTTATTAGCGGGCAAGGCCTACATTTCGAGCGGGCATTAGTGACACGTACCCGGGTATGAAACCTTGAACAGCACGTTTTCCATGACATAGCTCCCATACGGGCGTTGAAATTTGAACTTAGACCCCTTGAACATAACGTCATAGAAGCCCCATGTAGGGGTAGAGAGCACAGTAGGGATTCCCGGTTCGCCTTGGAAAGTCTTCAGAGCCAGGCTCACGGCTCGCTGGCATGCGTCTCCTGCAGCCCACGACTTGCGTGACATGGTGTTCGGAGCATGGCGATAGGTTCGCAGACTTTGACCATCCACCCAGGCCTGGCTCACCGCATCTGCAATCTGTTGCTCGCCCAGCCCGAGTAATTTCGATACCACCGCGGCACTCGCGACTTTCACGAGGACAACATGATCCATTCCTACACCATTGTAGGAATTGAGCAAGGCCAAGCAGCCTTGGATCTCATGGGTTTTGATCATGCTCTCCAGGATATCTCTTACAGTATACATAGCCCCCCCGGCAATGTTTCCGCCCGCACGGTTCGTCCTGGTCACCCAGTCGGCAACTGCAAGGATAGCGCCGAGATTATCAGACGGGTGGCCCCATTCGGCTGCTAGCCAGCAGTCGTTAAAATCCAGCCAGCGGATCATGGCGCCGATGTTGAATGCTGCCTGGACCGGGTCTAGTTCTAGCTGCGTTCCGGGAATCCTGCATCCGAACGGTACGATGGTGCCGGGGACAGTGGGACCGAGTAGCTTCGTGCACTCTTTGAACTTCAATGCTTCGAGGCCGCAGCCCAGGGTATCGAGGAGGACAAGACGCGCTGTATCAAACTATAGTCCGTTAGCCCAAGGCTCTGCAAAAGGGATGCTGGTGTATTAGAAGCGTTGTCACGTACAGCCAAGTTCGAACTAATTTCGTGGTTGGCGACATAGCTCGCGATATCCCTTATTTCCGGGTCGTACTGATGAGTGGTAGACATTATGTTGAAGCTGGGCAGGAATCACGCAAGGATGATTGAAGAATGCCTGTATAGATTACGGCGTGAGGTCAACCATCAACGTCCCGAGAGCTGGAAGGTGGCGTGACTTTAAAGAGCAATCGAGGCCCATATTCGGCACAACAGTTTTTGATCACTGTACTAGATCGTTCCAATTGCCGACGAAGAGGGACTCCGATTCTCTGTTCCGAAAGCGAGCGGGTGGATCCTGGTTATCGAAGTTCACTGGCGAGGGCAGAACTCATCTCCGAAAGTCGGCATTGAGCATTAGTCCCGGTCCGAAACGCCGCGATGGAACTCCGAAGGTCCAGTTTTCTGTGGCTGCTAGCAGGCTCACCTTAAAGCCGCTGCTCTCTCAGGTTCGATACTACAAAATATGTGGCCAAATAGGAATCGCGTTGGTACGATAATGCCCAAAGTGTGGTCTTTTTCACTCACATTTCGACCATCTATATTTTCGTCGCCTTGTTCCAATGCCACGTTCGTACTTCACGAATCTCCCCACCAATTTGTCACTTCACAGGCAATTTCGCGCATCTGCAATCAAGAAGGAAATGACTGTTCAAGAACTCAAAGCAATGATGGGTTGACCATCGCATCAGGAATGTCATCAAAAACCATAACAAGGGAATCAAATATCTCAGAGAAGTCATTGTCAGTAGGCATTGCGGCTCCCTCGTTGACTTGTGGCGGACACATTAATAAAGAATCCATGAGCGGTCCATCAGACTGTCCGCCCCTCGTGCCACCCTCTTCGTTCGGTTTATCTGCAGTAGCACCTATAGTAAGAGAAAATGTAAATTAGTCCCACTTCTTATTCGAAAAGAAGAGAAAGGGTTTAGAGACAAATACATTGAACCCCATTAGCATTCATACCCGCCCGAAACTGGTGGCGCCAGCGCCAAACGGTATCGAACACATGACTCATGCTCATCCGACAGCGGATTTTAAGCTGCGGCGTCTCTTCTTCATCAAACGGCCACGATGCAGTGTCGGTGGCATTCCACATCTGCGCCAACACATCTGCGAGGCGATCTGGGCGATCCCGTCTCATCACACTAGTCCGTCGCAGCGCCGAAATCGCTCCGTTGAAAAGTAACTTGCCGTATTCGAAATCGATCTGGTGTCGAATGCGGCTTTTTAAAATCTTCAGCAGTGCGAAAGCCGCAGAGACAGTCATTTGCAATATATAATTTGTCGCATGACCAATCTGGCCTGATGTTTCTAGTTCCAGAACTTGGGAGAGGAATGCTGTGGCCGCGACGAATAGCTTTGTGAAGCTTTCCTTTCGTGCATTTGTGCCCAAAAACACGAAACATCGGAGGTGCAACTCTGCGCCGCGCAGGTAGGTTTTATTTATACCTGGTTGATCGTTAACTGTGGCAAGAGCCAAGGTGACGTAGGTTTCCATACGGGATATGTTCCTTCCCAGCTCAGTTTCCATATTTTCGAGTTCGTTCTCCAGGAGCTGCACAATCAGGAGTTTTTCCGTACTGATGAAATCTGCGGCCTCTGGTCTGGTGTTATAGACAGTCCTTGTAACGTGATCACAGAACTTCTCTATGCGAAAGCGCACACGAAGGTCTTCTGAAGGGAAGTAATCAGCATCCTGCAGTGAGGATGGCCCGAGAGCCCAGTCGTACACTGTCCCTGAAGGCTGTCCATATCCGGTAGAGACACTAATAATTGTGGTCAGCTTCCGGTAACCTGATCATTAACGTACTCACTTCTGAGCTACTATATTACAGACAAGCCAAGTCTGTAGGCGGTCCTTAACAGCTTCGCCGTGGCTTATGTGCAGCGTGGTGAACTCCTCCGCCCGTACTGGCCGGTGCAATCCTGATTGCATCGATAGCTGCATCATTATTCCACTGAGTACAAACGTGGGATCTGCCTTTTGAGTGGTTGTGGGGAGTGGCCAAGTACATAGCAGGCAAAGAGCTTTGATCACATTATAGTCCTGCGGTATACTGTTCACCGTGGCCCACATAAGTCGTGTGAATGGGCCTAAGAGTTGGTTGAGGAAATTGGGATTTGATGCATCCCGTCGACTGGCGGTACAAATAACGGTCCATGCTTGCAATGGGCAGGACCGAAGATATTCCAAGGGTGATTTTTGAGGGTCTAGTAGTGGTAGAAAAATATGGTAATGCCCGAAGTACCTGCGAGGCTGTTAAAAGATCGAATCCCTCTATTACCAATGATCGGCATACTGACTCCTCAAACAACTCTGCTACTTTCCTCTGAGAAAGCGAAACGTCTTCAAGTTTCCAGAAGTCTGCTTCTGACGCTCTAGGTGATCTCTCGCTCAAAGAGGCTAACGGCGTCCATCCGTATAATTCGGTATTTTCGGGGTTACTAGATTGACTAGACAATGCAACTTCCAAGCCAGATGCTGTACCCAAATGTCCTTCCTGTGAATACTGAGAGCCCCCATCGGCAACGCCAGTAGCCAGGCGTTGGCGGAGTCCGGCAATCTCGCTCTCCATCTCCGCATTCCGTCTATCGTGATCAACATTTACCGGCGAACCAAGAGATTATTAAAACTTACTTCCTTCTCATGGTACGTCGGAAGGATGGTTCAATCTTGCACTCGATTTGTAGTCGTTGACAACGTGAACAAGGCTCTGTAGGTGGTCTGGCGCTGTCGCATCTAATCTACGCATTACCAGAAATCCACTGGTTAGCGAAGTTCAAGCCCTGTGTTATGGGCATCATAACCTCATGAGACGATACTGACTTTGTGCTGTTTGCACTCATTGCAGGCTTTTCTCCGCGCACCACCGCACTTTCTGTTTGGAAGAGTTGTACGTTGCTCCATGCCGCTGGGCTTTAGGACCCTTGTGGAAAGAAAGAATGGAACTTTTAAGTATCGCGCAGTGCTGTACCAGGCCGAGCAGTGCGTCTCTTAGCAAATGGAGAAGGGTACTTCGCATTGTCAGCACGTGTCAAAACAGCAGGGAGATAACTTTGAGATAAATAGACGGAAAGGAGGTCGCTTAGTAAGCATAACCGGACAGTAATGTAATCCAGAAGCGCGCTGGCCATTAAACCAAGCTAGCCACCTCTGTCTTTTATAGGCCTCGCCACGGGTCGGGTTTGGGTCCAACATCAGAACCCGTATTTATAGATCGGGTCTGAATCCTGGACTTAAGATCCGAATCTGCTAATTTATAGATTAAATATATTAATCTACAGATTATCTACTAAGAATTTATTTAAATATAAAGTTTCTTTTAAAATTATATTAAATTTTATTTAAAATCTAGATTTTTTTATAAGTTTTATATAGCTAGTAGCTATAGTAGCAAATCTATTAATCTTAGTAATAGTTTAATTATATATGAAAGTTTATTTTAAATTTTTTACTTATGAATTATTATATAATTTATAACTATAATAATAAAAATTTAATTACAATGTATAATTCTAGAGTTTTATATTTCTTGGATTTAGACTTTCTAAAACTAATTATTATTATTATTAGTTTATACATAAAAAATCTTTTTCAAAAATAATAAAAATATATATTTTTTATATATATAGTTATAAAAAACTTTAAAAAGAAAATAAAAACAAAAATAATACTTAGAATTATATAATAGTTATTTAGATTAACTTAGTTCTATTAATTTAGTACTATTTTAATAAAATCTTAAATATAAAGAAAAAAGAGGAAAAAGATAACTATATATTTCTGTGGTATTATTTTATTAGTGTAGGAAGTAAACAGAACAAATAAAGTAAACTAGTCAAACTAAGATCCGGTCCCGCGGTACGCCCTCACATAGCTGGATAATAATATTAACTAGTATAAGAAGTATTAAACTATTTTTAAATAAATATTCTATTTTTTTCATAGTTAATATCCAGCTATTAATATATTATTAATAATCTCCGGATTTTTATTAAATTTACATAAAGTTTTTTATAATATTTTTAAATATTAAAGACTTTTACCCGCAGTAAAAATATTTAAAAAACTAAAAATATATTTAAATATTAAAAATATATAGTTTATGAAAATATTTTAACTTATACTAATATTATTCTAATTATTATAAAATATATTAATTATTTTATTTATTAAAAGTTCTGTTAAGATTAGTTTTTTATTTTTTAATAGATAAGTAAAGATTTTTTTAGTTATAATTAAGAATATTAATATTAAATATTTATTTAATAGTTTTAAAATATCTGTTATTATTATTAAAACTATTTTTATTTTAATATAATTAAAATAGTTATATTTTAAATATATACTAATTATTTCATAATTAATAAAAAAATATAAGAATATTTTTAATAATTTTAATTTAAATATAATTATTTTTATGCTAAAACAATAAAAAAAATAATTACTAATTTTTATATTAATAAGAATAAGAATATAAATAATCTTAAAAATAATTCTAAAAATAGATTATTACTAGAATTAGAAAAGCTAGGTCTATTAGAGTTTTTAAATATTATATATATTTAGAAAAAAAACCCCGGTCTTTTTAATTTTATATTAATATAATTACTATTTTAAATAGTATAAAAAATAATATAAAACAGATATATTATTAGAGTTACTATTCCGGAAGTTATACAGAAAAATTATATTATAAGAATCTATAATAATAGATTTTAACAAGAATAGAATATTATTCGCCTATCTTATAAAAGAACTAGTTTAAAAAAATAGAATCTAGTCCCCGCAGATAATATTATAAATCTGGTTTGGAAAATAAAAAGAGTTTGGTTTCTACAGATAAAACTGCAGATCTGATTCGAAGAATATAAAAAGTCCGGGTCTTTACAGATAGAACTACAGATCCGGTTCGGAGGATATAAAGAATCCGGCTTCTAATAATATAGCTGAATAGCAAGTTTAAAAGAATAGAAAGTCCAGTTTTTAATAAAGATTATAGTTACTATTCTAAATATTATAAGAAGTAGTATACTATTCTTTTTATACTAGGTTCTGTAAAAGCTTTTTGCAAAACACAGTATATTTTAGAAAAAAATAGATAAAGCAGATAGAATAGATTAGCTGAATCTAAAAAATGTTATTATACTATAATTAATAATTTATTATATTTTATATATAATATATATAAAACTAATATATATATTACTAATTAATTTATAGTTAATAATCTATTTATTATATCTAATCTTTTTGACTGATAGATATAAATAGTTAAAATAATAATTATATTTTAATTTAATTTTAATTATATAGTTAAAAAAACTTATATATCTTAATCTAATTATACAGTTATAGTCAGATTAAGATTAAGATATAACAGTCAGATTAAGCCACTCTAGCCTCTACAGCCTATAATAAATAAAGTTTTTACAATTAAATTTTATATTTTATAATTATTTATTATTTATTTTTTCAAATAGTCGAGTATATTTAATTTAAACAAAAAATAATCTAATTATTTTATTTTTTTTATTAAAAATCAAGTTCTTCTAATCAAATATAAATTAAAAAATATTTTTCAGAATTATAAAAAAAATTTATATATAATTGTTATTAGAATTTTTAAACATTAAATATATATTAATTATAGTAAACTGCTGGACTAGTTCTAGTTTAAAAATATTCTTTATTTTAATTAAATGTTTTTAATAAAAATTATAGATTATTAGAAATCTTTATTAAACTTTTAATTAGTATTTAAATGTTATATTAATAGAAATCTAGTTATAATTATTTTATTATTTTTATATAATAGAATTTTTAATAAGTAAAAATATTAGTATATTTTATAATTTTCAAAATAATATAAGTATAAATTAAAATATTTTAATAAACTATATATTTTTAATATTTAAATATATTTTTAGTTCTTTAAATATTTCTATTATAGATAAGAATTTTTAAAATGTAGAGATATTATAAAAAGCTTTATCTAAATCTAATAAAAATCTAAAAATAATTAATAATATATTAAAAGCCGGATTCTAATTATAATAGAAATAGAATATTTTTTTAAAAAGATTAATATTTTTTATATTAGTTAATATTATTATCTAGCTATATATCTTTTCTAAACTTTTTAAATTTTAATATTAGATCTAGACTAATTATAAGAATATCAATATAGTCTTTTATCTAATCAATATAATAATAATATTTTTAGAATTTTTAGTATATATTTTATAGATTATTAAAAATCTTTTTTTAAAATATTTATTTTTATATCAGTCAGTTAATTAAATAATCTAAATAATTAAATGTTAGAAACTACTTGACGCAGTAGACACGCTGGTTAGGCAAGGTAAGCAACATGTATATTAGAGAATAGTCAAAAGCAGTCTCCTTCTTCTTTCAAGACTAATCCTTAAGGAATCTCCTCTTCTAAAGGATTTCGGCACAATTTATCATACACAAAAATAAGGGGTAAGCAGCATAATGATGTAGGCATCCGGATCGAAAGCCCGGCGAATCAGTACCGACCCAGAAGCAAACTGCCTTACTGGTAGATAGAGGCTGCTGTAGGAGTAGGTATTGTATAACAAAAGATTTCATAATAAAATTAGTTAAATAAAATTAAAATTAACTATAAACTTTATTTTATAACTAATATTCTGTTAACTAATTAAAGAATTAGATATAAATTCATTAAAGAAAAAAACCGGGCTATTATTAAGAATATCTAAATAATTATTCTAATATAATAATAAATAGATATTGGTAAACTAGAATATTTTAAATAAAAAGTTATAAATATTCAAAAATAAAATTATAAATTTATAAATTTATAATAAAAAAAGATTTTTTACATTAAGAAAAATAAAAAATATTCTTATTTTATATTCTAACTTTTAAGTTAATAGTTTATATTAATCTTATTATAAGAAAAGTTAATCTATTTAAAAATAATACAAAATTAAAATTAATTAAATTATAGAATAAATAAATAATCTGCAGATAATTTATAAATTAAATAAATTATTTATTAAAAAATTTATAAAATCTGTAGATTATCTACTAAAAATTTATAAAATCTATAGTTTATCTACTAAAAACTTTTTTAATTTATTTATATAAATTAAGAAGAGCAGATAGAATAATAAAAATAATAAATATTAAAAAATTAATAAATATTAAAAGAGCAGATATCTTAGCTTTATATTATAATATTTAAAAAGATTTATTAATTAAATAAAACTTATAGAATATAATATAAATATATTTTATTAAATAATATAGATTTAGAATAACTAATAATTAGATTAGATTAAATTAATTAGAATTTTTATATCTAATCTGGTTTAAAGAATATAAAAAGTCTGGTCTTTATAAATAGAACTATAGATTTGATTTAAAAAATACAAAAAGTCTAGTTTCTATAAACAGAGCCGCAGATCCGGTTCAAAGAATATAAAAAATCCAATTTCTATAAATAAAACAATAGACTTAATTTAAAGAATATAAAAAATTCAATTCTTATAAATATAATTATAAATCTAATTTAAAAAATATAAAAAGTCTGATTTTTATAGATAGAACTATAGATCTGGTTTAAAAAATATAAAAAATCCTATTTTTAATAATATAACTAAATAATAAGTTTAAAAAAAATAAAAAATCCGGCTATTAATAAAGATTATAATAGTTAAGCTATTCTATATAGATTAAAAAATATAAAAAATAAAATTATTATTTAATCTAATAATTTTATAAAAGTATTTATTTTATAAAATATATATTTATAGTTATATATAAAAATATTCTTCTAATAATACTAATATCTTAATTTTAATATTTCTATTAATTATTTTTATAAATAAAAATAGTAGTTTATGTTAATATAAATCATATTTCAGATATATTTTATATAGATATAATAATTTAAGAATAAAAACTATTATTATAAGATTTTAATACTGTTATAGGATCAAGGCCCTAGTATAGAGCTCGGCCTCAGGCACCAGTTGGTACCTAAGGTCTTACAATACTATACACTAACTAATACTAGTCTAATATATATAAAAAAATTTCGTATAAATAGACGAAATAGCTCTCCAGCTATTTCTTTTTATTTAAAGACATATTTTAATTAGTATAATCTATCCGTCCCGTAACATTAAAAATAGCTTATAAAAAGTTCTAAAACGGAGCCCGATTAGGTATATAAATAAAATAAAACAGAATTAAAAGAATAATAAAATAAATAAATCAGAAAGAACTACAGCCGACTACAGCATCTATAATTATTTATAATAATATACAGCTTTTTCTACAGAAGCTAATCAGCCTCTGTATAAAAATAGTAAAATAAAAATTAGTCTTCGAAAGACAGATAAATAAACTATAGAATTATAATACAACTTCTATTAGCAACAGTAAAACTAAGAAAAATTTTCTATAATAACTATACAAGCCGAACTATAGACCCCGCCCTCAGCACTCCGACGTGGAACTATATCACAAAAAAGATAAATACAACTATAAGCTTTTTAAATTAAATATACGAACGAAACTTATAATCGACGGAAACTGCTATTCTACCGGTTGAGAACAAGTTTTCTATATTTATAGTTAACTATATAAAAAAGCAGTTCAACGGATGCTTTTTTAGATTAAATTTTAGAATATTAAGACTGTACAACTCAACAATATACTTATTATAATAAATAAGATATTCGGAGACTTAGATATACAACAAAAAACTTTAAACCGAATAAATATAATAAAATAAGAAAGAACGAAATTAAAAGAATTTTTTAATAATTTTAATAAAGTCTTACTATAGACTGGAGGATATAATTAGTTGAATAAATAAAAAAAAGTAATTCTGAATACTGCAGTAAACTGAAGGCTTATTAAAAGTTTAATCGAAATTTTATAAAAGTTTATATACAAAAACTACTGCAATCAACTACGGTGTATAAACTATAATTTTAATAAAGTATTTTTTTTCTAAGAAAAACTATACTAAATCTATATCAGCGCGATGCAAACCGAGTTCTAAACCGATAAAATAGAAACTTATTTAAGTAGCTGTTGTATAATAAAATAAATATTATTTCTATACAACCACCGATAAATCCCAGAAACAAGCCTGATAGATAACGTCTGATAGAATATAAAAAAAATATAAGACAGACTGCTGTTTTTATTACAGATAAAATAAATATTTTATCTGCTAATATCTTCTAAGACCTGTTATATAATTAATAAAAATAGCTGCAGCCACGTCTATTTTTTAACAGTAAAAAGAATAGTATAATCTATCAGATAAGAACTTTAATTCAGAAAAAGAAGAAGTCTAGTATAAAGTTATATATTTAAACAAAAATCTCTAAACAAAACTATAAGAAAATAGAAAAGTTTTAAAAAAAAATATATAAACAAATATTTTTTTTAGTAGAAACTATTTTAGATTTTATTATAATAATCCGAATTTTTATCGATTTAGAATACCTAACATACGGTATTATAAATAAAATATTTGCTAAAATAAATAATCTAACAACTATTAATATTAATCTAAGATCGGTAAAAGAGATTTCCGGCGATAAAATACTAATCTAATTTATTATACGAATAAGAATAAATATAAGCTTTTATATAAAAGAAAAAGTATACTTTTATATAATACCAGACAACCTCGGCTATAATCTAATTTTAGGAAAGAGTTGGCTGTTCTACTATAAAAAAGTTTTAAATATAGAATAAAAACAACTTTATTTATATATAACTAAAATAAGAATAAGAAATCTGATATATCTATAATATACCAAATTAAAACTTCAGCTAATTATAAAAGTAAAACTTAAGAACTACTTACAGAAAGAATAAAATAAAAATATAGAAATATTTACTGTTTTATTTATAGATATTTAGAAAGTGTTTTAAACTAAAAAAATAGTTAATTTTTGTATAATACTTTTTAGGTAGTACTAGAACTTTCTATTTTTCTTTTAACCAAAGAACGCAGAGAAACTATTATTATATTAGAAAAAAGATATCGACCATAAAATCGAGCTTATATACTAAAATAAAAAAAAACTAGAAGTCTTCTAGAATTTTTTATATAATATATTTTAGAAAGAGCTGACAGTTCTATACTTCAAGCTGATTAAACTATTAAAGAAAAATTTTATATAAATTAGCTATTTTTTAGCAGCAGCTCCAGTACTTTTTATATAAAAACCCGGAGAAGAGTTAAAATTCTGTATAAATTATTAAATACTTAATTCTATTATAAAAAAAGACTGCTATCCGCTTTTTTTAATCTATAAGACTTTAAATTAAATTAAAAAAGCGAAATAGTTTACAAAACTAGATATTTTATCTATTTTTTATAAACTTTATATTATAGAAGATTAAGAATGGATAACAGCCTTTCGTATATAATATAGATTATATAAATAGCTAGTAATATTTTTCGGTCTGGTAAACACTCCGAGTACTTTTTAGAAGTATATTAATTAAATCTTATATAAATACTTTAATAAATTCTGTTCGGTCTATATCAACGACATGCTAATTTATACTAATAGAAGTATTAAAAAATACCGCGAACACGTATAAAAAATATTATAGAAACTTAAAAAAGCCGGTCTGTTCTTAAATATTAAAAAGTATAGATTCGAATAAAAAAATTCTATATCTCGGATTTGTTGTATATACCGAACAAGATATTAAAATAGATTTTAAAAAAATCAAAGTAATTATCTCTTAAAAAAGTTCTAAGTCGGTAAAAGTAGTTTAAAGTTTTCTAGAATTTATAAACTTCTATTATAAATTTATCCCGGGATTCTTAACCATTATACAACTGCTTATAAATCTAACAAGAAAAAATCAGCTTTTTTAATAAATCTAAGAATACGAAACAAGCTTTTAAATATTAAAAAAAAAGTTTATTACAGAGCTAATTCTCCGTTTGTTTAATTCTAAATAAATAATAGTAGTAGAAACTGATTCTTTTAACTATAATACTAGAGAAATACTTTTATAAATAAATAAAAATAGAAAGCTGTATTTCTATATCTATTTTTCTAAATAAAATACTTCGGCCGAGTACAATTACAAGATCTATAATAAAAAGCTATTAGTAATTATATAATATCTAAAAGTATAAAATACTAAGTTATATTTAGTATCGGAATTTACAGTAGTAACCGATTATAAGAATTTAGAGTATTTTTTTAAATTATATAAGCTTTCTAAGAGATATATATAATAGAGCTTAATATTAAGCCGATTTAATTTTAAATTAATCTACCGAAAAAAAACAGAAAATAAATAAATAGATGCTTTTAGCGCTTCCCTTTCAACAATTTCACGTGCTGTTTAACTCTCTTTTCAAAGTGCTTTTCATCTTTCGTATTTAATAAATAAAACCTTAAAACTTTATCTTATATAATCTAAATATTTAGTAGAATATTAAAAGAAAATATAAAACTAAAAACTAGTTTAATTACTACAGCTCCAGTATAATTATAAAAAAATAAAACAGAATTAGACGAAGACTCTTTCAAATAAATATAATAAACTATAATAAAATTACCGAGACTAGAAGAAGAATCTAAGACTAGATAAATTTATATTTTAGCAGTAGATTCGGATTATCGAACTTTTATAGAATTTATATAAAAAGAAATACGGAAATTTTTGTTTTAACTAAAACTCAAAGTTTTTTTAAGTAAGTATTCGATGGAAGAAGCTTGAATATATTTTATAAAAAAATAGTAAATTTCTAACTATAAACTATTTTATACAGAACTTATTCGAAGTAACTATAATTTTTTTATTACAGAATACTCCGGCTGAGAATAGACTTATCTTTATTTTAGTAGAATATACTTCTAGCCTAATATATCGCAGAATATAAAAAAATATATCTATAACTATGATATTTATAGCTGTATAAAGCTATAATAAAAATTAAAATATAGATTACTAAAACCGCTGCCGATACCAAACTAATTTTAGTAGAATCTAATAATAGATTTTATTACTAATTTATCTGATAGTAAGTTGTATATAAATCTACTTATAGTTATAAATAAACTAATAAAGAAAGTAATATTTTATATAATAAAAAAGATTTCTACAGAAGCTATAGCTAAAGTATTATTTAAAACAGTTCTTAAATAATATAAACTACTAAGAATTTTAGTATCAGACCGGAATACCTAGTTTATAGATTATATATAAAAAAATATACAACTTGCTAAAAATTAACAGACAGCTATCTACTATCTATTATTTTTAAACAGATAAAGTAATAAAATATATTAATAATACTATTAAAACTTATTTAAGAGCTTATACAGACTATAATTAAAAGAACTAGATTAATCTGCTGTTTCTAGCCGAACTAATAATTAATAGTTGTATAAGTATAGCTACTGGATTCTTACTGTTCTTTTTAAACTACGAATATAAGCTAAATTTAATATACTAAAAGTTCGCTCGGAGCATAGATCCGGAAGTAGCTATTTTAAATTTTATTCGACAAAAAAATACAATTATATAAAAAATATATAATATTTTAGACTGGGCCTAGAATGCTATTACTTATATGTAATAGAATATAAAAAAATAGATTAATAAATCCCGCCAAGCTGCTCTGCTATACTAAAAAAACGACTAAGTATAGCTTAATCTATGGAATATTCGGACGAAATATCCGAATAAAAAGCTAGACTAAAAGAACGTAAAATATACTATTCTAAAAAAAATAGAATTGTATACTATATAATTTAATATATTTAAAGAAATCTACTTTATTTTTTATATTAATCTTCTCCGGCCGACAGCTAATAACATACTGTTATTGTAACTATAAGACAATATATAACCGCCATCTATAATAGTCGATAGCAAAAAAAAATTTAAAATTAAAGAAATTCTTAATAAATAATATACAAAGAAGAATTAAAAGAACTAGTTATAGTATCTAGTTAAATAAAGAGACTATCTAGAACTAACCTAAAAACCAGTCTCGGTATTCGATAATACAAAAGCTGCTACTAAATAGTAACAGCAGCTCCAATTAAATTTTAATTAAATATTGTACGAACAGAGGCCAAAAACTTCTATTTCTAGTTTTAAATTATACAGAGTCGAAAAGAACAAAAAAAAATATAATAAAAAAATATAAAAAAAAAAGAAGAAAAAGAAAGCAAGTAGTTTATTATTTTTTTAATTAAAAAAAGCTTTACTTAATCCGATAAAAGCAACTAACTACTACTATATTAAATTCTATTTATATACTATATTCAATCCATCAATTCTTCGATGATATTATAAGAAAGAACAGTAACTACTGTAGACTTATATTTAAATTCGGCCGGATTATAATAATTATAATATATATTATAATTCTTAAACTTATACCTAGTATAAGTACTACTCTATTATTCGGATAGTTATACAGTCTGCCGAAACTTTCTCTGAGTATTATATCTGCAAATATTCGGTACTACCAGACCACAGAAAATAATTAAAAAACTGTTAATATAAGAAGAGTATTCGGTATATATCTAACCGAATTAATACTATATAAAAAATCTATAAAACTATTTTATTTAAATAATAGTAAAAGCACCGACTTTCATCTTAAATTTAAAGTAAAAAAAGCGCCAGATATACTACTAATCCGAAGTATAATAAAGCTGGAGCAGAGTTTTATTTTTATATACTATAAGTTATATAGTTACCCATCTCTCTGTATTACTAGTACGAGAATTATATATAATAGTATACCGCATAAAAAAAAGAGCAAATTATAATTAGATATAACAACGGAAACTTAAAAGAAATTATAATAAAGAAAAATAAATATACTGTCCGACTTCTTAAAGTCACTATTCTCGGTACCAGAAAATAGAGGTATTATACAAACAGAAAAAAATTAATAAAAGCTCGTACAGGTAAGAACAGAGCAGATTAGAAAAAAAAATATATAAAAAAAAAATTTAAAAAGAAGAAAAAAGAGTCTGTTTATATAATACTTTGTATATTCTATACAAAGCTAATAGTTAAGTCTGACCACACCCTCGGAACCGGTTATATAGATAATACGAAGAAGAACTTTATTTACTGAAAAACTGCGATATATAATAAGCTGCAGAGGATTATACAAAATAAGAATAAAGCGGGAAAAAAAAAAAGCTTTTATTATAAAATTAAAACCCTAATATAGAGCTCGGTTTTAGATACTAGTTAGTATCTAAGATCTTGTAATACCACACACTAACTAACGCTAGCCTAGTATACATAAAAGAATTTCGTATAAATAGACAAAATAGCTCTCCAGCTATTTCTTCTTGTTCAAAGACACGTTTCGATTAGCACAATCTATCCGTCCCGTAACAAATACTAATATAAAATAAGAAAATAAAAATTAGATTAGATTATTTAATATTTTTATATATTTCAGTATAATTTAAAAAGAAATTTTATATTTAAATAGGTTTTTGGCGGGTAATCTGCGGATTAATATATCTAATCTGTAAATTAGCGGGTTCAGGTCTTAGATTCAGGATTTAGACCCGATCTATAGGTACGGGTTCTGATGTTGGATCCAAACCCGACCCGTGGCGAGGCCTATATAAAATATTGGATTCTAATCTAGATTTTAATAAAAGATTACATCATTAATAAAAACTTTTACACGAGTTTAAAATAAGAGAAAAATATAGACCAGGTATGGTAAAGATGATAGCAGGACAGGAAAGAAGTATATAGATATCTGGAGGAGAGAAAAGAGGGGGAAGAAGAAGAGGGAAAAAGGAACACTTGACTCAGCCTGGAGGGCCGGAAGAAATACAGCTTTGGGTCGGCCTCAGGTACACATCCGTCCCGGTCGGAAGTCAAGCTTCCTTGGCAGGGCTGGAAGTGATCCGGATCCCTGGGTTGGGTCGTCTTTGGCTGCGCCAATTTCTTGATTGGATCGAATCAATGTAGTTGCCTGGAGAAGTGTCACAAGTGTGTAGTAATCTTTCCCACGAACGCACTTATAAGATCAATCAGACCACACATAGTGCTGTCCATTCAAGCCCCCATTCTACTGACCTAGAGGATCCAGATGCTTGAGATAAGTCAGGCATTCACTGTTCCGTCGTGCAATCCATACTAAGAGTCAAACTACTCCCAGAGAGCCTTAGCGCATGCTGAAGAGCTCGTCGCGTCCACTGGGCAGACTCCACGCCCACCTGCGCCAGCACCCTCGGGTTGCGCTGGAGGGCGGAGGCAGCGACATTCAGCGGCCACACAATCGCCCGCCCACGCATTGAAAGCCCTTCTTCCACGTCTTTGCTGCCAGCACCGGCACCACTGATTACTGCGTGAGTGCTGCGGCAGATGTGTCGAATCATCTCCACAATGGTCTGCTCCGCATCCTCCGCGTAGCCGTTACACAGTAGGATATTTTGGCAGAGCATGATGCGCGTGGCAAAACAGAAAGTGCGGGGCACGGCAGTCCAGCTGGTCTCGTAGGCGTAGACCCGGGATGGGGCGCCGGGCCATTGCAGGATCGCGGGATCATCGGCCCTGACCTCCCGCTCGGAGTAGTGAGAACTCGGGGGTAGTTGGGCTTCCCATGCATCCAATGCATCATCGGCCGCGAGTAAGGTGCCGACCATGTTAGCCATGGCGTGGTGATTGAAGGTAACAGTGTACGAGTCGATCTCGGCTTGCCACTGTGCGAGGCGATACATGGTACAGAACAGATGGGCGGCCGAGAATCCCGGGTCCATCACCGCAGCCCACCATTTTAAAGGGAGCTGCGGTCGTGAGCGTTGGTTTAAGCAATTGATTACCATTAGCAGGTACTGATATTTGAGGAGATAGGGATCAATGCTGGCTGCCGAGGTGGGCGAGGCGATTTGCTGCCGAACCATGGAAATTGCTCCGTGCTGGTGGGCCGCATGCCAGGATTGCACAGGGTCCGGGCTGAGAAGGATTGAGTCAAAGAGCCCCATCAGCACAACCGAGACGACGGTCTCCGTGCTCGGAACCCCGTGACTTCGCTGCAGCTGGAGCCGAATCTGGGTAATAGCCTGCGAGTACTCGGTCCGCGCCATGATCTCCAGCTGTGGGACAGGCTGCTGCTGTTGACGCGAATGGTGGGCCAGAGCCAGGGCACGGATCGCCTGGCGGGTGGGGGAGGAGGAGACTCTGACTGATTGGTGGTAGAGTGTGGGTAACATCTGGAAGAATTCGATCCAGGGGTTAGAGACCTTGGCGCTGCAGTCGAAATCTCGATAGAATGCCGCGATAACCCGGTCGTGAAGATCCACCAGCATGCGGCTGGGGGCGCTGGGTTCACGCAGCAGCCTTGCCGCCTGGGTACGCGTTCGCCAGAGAGCAGCAGTGCGGGCTGCTGCTTTACTGTTCTCATTGCGAAAATCGAGCTCCAGGGCATCAGGATAGCTACACTCAGTGCCCCGACGGACGCAGCGACTACACTGCGGGTGCCCTTCATTGCACTTGATTATTCTCATCAGTGTCTCCATTCCCGAAAATCACCAATCGGGGACCATAGAGGAAGCAATGATCCTACCTTCACTTTCGAGCGACGGCACATGAGACAGCCTTTGCTCCGAGGGCTGCGCGTCGTGACACCTGTCTTCGTCTTGTTCTGCATTTTGTCCTGGTGAAAACCTTCTCATACAATTTGTGGTATCAACCGCCGACAAGACTTGATCCTGAACCCCTGTCACCTAACCAGACTGACCTGGGCACATGGCCAAGGCAGGGGCAGGGGTTTTATGGTTCATAATCTGCACGTCCGCCCCGCCCCGCTGTGGAGAACAGAACGTGGTCCGGCGAGTTTGATGGCCTCAACATTCTTCAGGAAAGGCTGTCGGCCGAATTTCAGGCCAATAGCAAGGCTTGCGGATATTGCCGTCGCGTCCCCTTCCGCAAATTGTCTAGTGGCGGGTCACTCAAGCCGCAGGCTGTGGGTCTGAATGGACAGGGGAGGCCTTGGCCATGCTTAACTTCTGGTGTGCGTTGAGCCGCTATCGGCGATAAGCCAGTACATCCGGACACTCTCTCCGCGCCCTGTGACTCAACTCTTAATTTATTACTGCTCTGGTATGAGTCAAGACCGATATGGCGTGCAGTTACAGCGAACGGATATTGTCCGCGGTCTCTTATTAAGAGTAAGGATGACTAGATTAATCAACAATTTTGGCCACCATCTGTCGGATCTTCCTTATGTCTGTGTCGCCCGCTGCATCGAAGGTCAAATCAGATGTTCTGTTTGCCGTCTGCCACAACCTCAACATGTCAAGAGGATAACAAACGGCATCCGGTAGACATTCCCGGGATGAGTGGAGAATGCAGTGGTAAACAACATAGCAGAAAGAGATGAACAATACCCAAAGGTGAAAGATCCACTAAGGGGAAAGAAAAGAACCACAACACACGGATAAACATCAGGGCCGCTCCGTATTACTCATCCGGTTACGGGTGACCACTTAAAGTCCCACCAGAAGCGGTCGCTCTGGGAAGTCGGGTAAACAGCAGAGCCGCAATCCCGGGCCTGGTAGTCACAGTTCCACCACTGGGCAAACTCCGCTCAAAACCCACCTTGTATTGTACTTACTGTATGTACATACCTGCCTAGTACTATCCAGGTACTAAGTAGGTACTGGCCCAGAGCCCCAGGCTGTCTGCCTGCCATCACAGCCGTTGAACCCTTACAAGTGTGGGGAATCATAGAAATTGACTCATATTCTCGTCTAGTTGTCAACCGCTTTACCATCGCTCCAAGAACTAGGAATCACACATCACAGCCCAGCCCACCCCTACCATGTTGGCGGCTATCAACTCAACTGTCATCAACACCGATGAATTCTTTCCTAGCATTTTACAGCCCCATGGAAAGGGTCTAGCTCACTGTTGATTCCTCCATCTTAGATACGCACTACTGACAACCACACAGAGAAACTCACCCCCTGGGTTTTCGAGCATGCTGACTCTGCCGATCTGTTCTGTGTTGATCGCTGGCCCAAAGACGAGTCAAAGGAGTTCCAAGAAATCTTCCACCTCTTCAACTCGTATGTCTCCGAGGCTAACCTCTTCGACGCCTTCCTCGCCGAGCCCGACCCCCTTCAAGCCTATTATCCCGAAGCCAACCCTATGACCCTGATCGCATTGAGCCGGGCTTGCTGGAAGATGTGGTGGGGAGAAAGGAGCTTGTAACTCTTCCACGAAAGAGCTGGAATTATTCTACGCGAGAGGAGTTTGCCCACCTGATGACCCTACAGGCCCTCCCTCGTGTTGAGAGAGCTGATGGAGAGTCTTTATCGGAAAATGGGTATGAGAGGTTCTGGACCTCGAGTCTAGTAAGTTCCAAACTGCTGCGGGGAAAGAGCGTTAGACTAAAGCACAGAAGCTTTCCTGTGGCCACGCACAGACAGTCATATCATATCGGCGGTCAGAGGTATGCAGCCAAGCCTGATGGCGCTATCACGATTCGTACTCAGGACCGAGACCTTCCTATTTTATTTTTCACGAGCGTAGGTCGACTCCCGTCCGAGCAGAGCCTTCACTACGCTTTCTAAACTGTCGATCCAGTGGTTTCAAATCAGACGTGGGGAGAGTTCCTACGAGAGACTCTGAGTATCATGCTCGGCCAGCTTGCATGCAATGTTAAATTAGGCCTCCGTGATCAGGAGATGCTTGTTCTTGGTTTCTACAAAAGGCAAATCTTTTTTGCCCGCGGGTTTTTTTGGGAAAGATCAGATATTGCGCGTCCATTCAAAGGGGTGTTCGGCCGATGAAACCTTTACTATAGCCTTGACGCGAGGATATGACCTGTCCTCCAAGAAGGATCGGGATGAAGCTGTAGAGAAACTGGTAGGGTTTGTAGATATTTTCTCAGTGGGAATGCACAAATAGGTAGAATGCAGGCTTTCTTTGACAATTAATGACAATCCAATCAAGTTCTGTAGGGTGCGAGGCAGTCGCTGAGAGCATTCCTTCTGTATGATTACCCCGCCATGAGCCATCTTCTGTTCCGTGCTCACATTAATTTCTGCGATCCTATCATCAATCGGTGTAAGTGTTGACTATTACGATGTGTGCCGCTCATCCAGCCCATTCAGCGGTCAATCCCCGGTGCTGAACAGGGGGAAATAGGGGCAGCCTAGGAGCTGGCTCCGCGCTCTATACGCTAGGAGTCGCCCTGCAGGCCGCAGGCCTCCCCGCACCGGTCTTCATTGTCGGCCGCGTCGGCATGGGTTTGGCGCTGGCACTCATCTCGAGTATTGTACGTGCCCGCTTCCACGATCCGTGCCTCATTCAGTAATGCTCATTTTTCCCTCCTTCCCTACACAGATCTCATAGTATCTGGTTGAGGTCTCCTCCGGCTCAGATCGAGGACGGATGTTTGCCTTTTACCTCATACAATTGACCTCGGGGAACGTCCTGGCCTGCGGGGTTAGCAGGGGAACCTCGCACTTTGCCGACTTCTGAGAATGGCGTGCGTACAGTACAGCCTCCTTTACCCCTATCTCCCCTACCTGACCTCTCACTTATCACGGAATTCTCCTAACAGGGATAACCATCTGTATACAGCTGCTGATAGCCGCTTGCATCGGGCTGAGCGCGCTCATCTGCCCCGAAGCACCCACCCTCCTCCCCCGCCGCAATGCCCGACATCAACAACGCACTGGCCGCAATGCAAAAGGCAATGGTAACGGCGGGCGAACACGCAGAGGGGCTGTCAACGCTGCAGCGGTTACGCGAGTGCTTACGCGAGTGCTTGCGAGGCACGGATCGGCGGCGGATGTTCCTGGGGATTGGTGCCGCGGGTCTGACGATCCTCACGGGAGCGAATTTCTGGTTCAACTACAGGACCAGCTTCTTCGAAGCGGCCGGGGTGACCAACTCGTGCTTGGTCTCGCTAAACCTGGCGCTGATCAACTTTGTCTGCTCCGGGCTGGATGAGGAATGCTTTGCTGGAAAAGCGGGTCGGGTGGAAGTGAAGGAGTGGGCTTGAGATGTCGCAGGGTCGGCAATCGGGACGCCGCGGTTAGGGCATGATCGGATGGGTGCGGTCGCGGGTTGCTGGGTCCGCGCGGATTTAAGCTCGAAAGTGCCATCGCCATACGACAAGATACGCTCGTTAAAATTCTCTTGTCTCTACTTGCTATATGATTCATCCTAGCTATAGAGAATCATCGTAGTCGGATACCTCATCAAAACACTTCGCCATACTGTTGAGATGTAAAATGGATGTATATTCTAATCCATAGCGCGAGGTGGCCGCAAAAAGGGGATAGAAAGAGAAGATTTGTGGGATCGATGTGCTAAGTAGACCGGCAATCATCACTTTGCAGTGCTATGTAGGACGAGGAAGACTTAGACTTTTGTGGCACACATCATCACTAGCAGGGTTGAAGTGGTTGTCCCACTTCAAACTAACCTCACATGTATGAATATGATTCCTTAATTCGACTATAGATATTGTACTGCAAGTGACTCAGAAGTGCTTGATAGTAAACTTAAGCAATAGAAGCCTTCTGCACATCCTGGCCACTCGAGTTGATATTACATCTCTTATCCCAGAAGACGTGGACTACGCGACGTGGATTACACTATAAACAACCACAAAAAAACCCCCAAAACAGATTGTCCATGGTTGAAACCCGCGGGCACCGGCTGTTGGTTTGTTGGGAGCAAGATTGGCTTTGCGATTAGCGTAAATATTAGCGTACTCGCGATCGCGATCGAGAAGCAGGCATCCTTTCCTGCTGACATGAAGTGGATTTCCTGGAATATGGTCTTGAATCCAGTTCAACAACCGATTGCTGCGATGGCAGCTCCATTTCTAGTCACTGCTTTTAGCCCGCAGTTTTCAACTATCTGTGGGTGTTTTGAAACCGACCCTTGAACCCCTGATTTAATTTGATCTTAATTTAGTCAACCAGCGGCTTCGTATTGCCGACGGAGAGTCTTAGATCAGAATTCGCGTGTTCTGGGCGGGATGCAAGACTTGTGGAGAAAAGCACTTGCCGCCGTATTGTAAAAGTATGAGCAAATGATAGCTCGGGCAGCTCTCACCCAAAGTATACGGTTGCTCCGAATGGCCACTGTACCCCAACGTAGAACGGAGATACGCGATGCCGGGTTCTTCCAGAGTGGTCCTCCCACAATTTGCAATCTCGATATCTCGGATAAGTGAATCATTCCGATCATCTCCCGATGATTCATACCCATACGTGTGAGTTTACCATCCAAGGTAAGATCTAGACTGCGATACTAAGGTTTTTAAAGCTCACGTACAGCGTTCTGCCACCCCACAAGGACAATCTCAGAATTTAGAGTAGAGCCAATTGCGAAAGTCTGGTTTTGATACAGAAGCCACTCCTGGACGCACAACAGGGAAGACAGCCAGTACCCCGGGATAGATGACATATTGACATTGACCTAGGGTATGGGAAAGGGCATTAGCGCGCTAGAGGACATATGGCGGGTCATCAATATTCCCGGCCTCCCTGCCCCCGCGCATTCCTCTCCAACCTCTGATTCGCTTCAATCCATTAAGCCTCTCCGGGGTGTCCTTCTTCTTTTTTTCTTCCTTTTAACCTCCATATGTACATACATGAATCAATACTCGTTTTCCGTTGAGGGACCGACCTCGACCCAAGGGCAATGGCAGGATTTACCGGACCGAAGCCTATGCGACGAACTCGCGGTGCTCTTCGGTCTGCTTATCCTCCACCTGAAGCTGTCCACTGTTGCCTCCGGCTAGTGCAAGCTCTGCATGATGCTTGCGAAGCTTCCTTGCTGCCCGGACGGGGTGCAGAATGTTGCGGCTGTCGAGGAAGATGTTGTCGATGGCCTCGAGATGAAGGCCCTCCGTCTCGGGGAAGAGAAAGTAGACCACTATCATCCGATTTAGCCTCGCTTTGAAAATGACACTAGCAGTACCGAAGACGATGCGCTCAAGGGGGCGTGCGGGATAATGAGCCATAACAAAATCAACGAAGAGTGGGACGTACTCGGCACAAGAAGGACAAGGTTAATCGCCGCATAGACCAGAAAGTACTTCCAACCCAGAGAGCTGAAGCCACTTGGGGTAACCTCGACGACGAGGAAGTTGAACGTCCACGAGGAGGCGGTCGACATGCCGGTGATCTGGGTTCGGACGGCAAGAGGCGCGATCTCTGAACAGTAGAGGTAAGTCAACCCGATGCATCCGGTGACATAGAAGAACACGTAGATGAAGATGAAAACCACGGCGGTGTCCATGGCTGCCTTGTTGCTACTGTTCTGAGACATACAGCCCGCCATAACCGCCATGCAGATGCCCATTCCTACGAAGGAGAGGATCAGCAGCTTCCGTCGGCCGGCTTTGTCGACGGTGAGGGCGCCGAAGGGGCTGATTAGGATTTTCCTTTGTGTGTGGAGAATCGTTAGCTTTTATTTGAGGTTTCCAAGAGCTTCTTCTTGTCGTTTTCGGTGATGATACATACCAGGTAAACAGCACGGCTGACATGAGCAGCGCTAGCTTGGAATCCATGCCGAGAAATTCCTTGAAGATGGTACTTTGATAGAAAGTGATGGCGTTCTGCCCGCACATTTGCTGCGCCATTTGCGTGGCAATGGCAATGAAAGCCCGATTACCGAAGCGTGACGGCCCGTTTCGAAAGATGTCCTGAAAAGAGCCCTGGCCAGTTTCTTGCAGGGATGACTCGATCTCCTCCACTTGGTGGACCACTGCATCACTCGTGGGAGACTCGTCGAGAAGGATGGCTAGCACTTCGCGGGCCTCGTCGATCCGACCTACTTTGATGAGCCATCTTGGCTATCACCTATTGTTAGCTGGTATCTTTAGGGGTTGACAGCTAAGCATAGGCTTACCGATTCTGGCCAAAAGGGGGTGAATATTAGAGATATCAGACAGAGGAGGCACGGAAGAGCGAGCGGCAGGCGCCAGACGACGGAGCCCTCAGCGAAGGCGAGGCCATATTCTAGCCAACCCGCCACGGCCAGACCGATGGCCAGGAACCCGCTTTGAAGCATCACAATAAAGCCTCGAAGCTTGAGGGTAGTGGTCTCGCTTTGCCTATTTCTCGCACCCAACATTCTCTCTTCAGCGAACTGGTCGACAAACAAGGGATTTACGACATAAATGGGGTTCCTACCAATTCGGCCCTGTAGCTGTCACCGCGCCGAATCCCAGCCCGGTGATGAACCGCCCGACAATCAGGTGTGCCAGCACAAAGGCCGTACTCTGAAGAATCGAGCCAACAATCGTGATCGCCAACCCCAGCATGAAGGTTCGTTTCCTGCCCAGGCGATCACCGACCCCGATACAGGCGATGGCACTGAAAAGACACCCCAGGTTGAAGAGAGCCACCACCGTGCCCTCGATCCTGGAGTTCTCGGCGTTCGTGGCTCCAGTGGTGTTCACCGTGTCGAGCTGGGGGAAGGTATCCACCCATGACTGTCGGTTGACGATGCCGCTGGACACCGCGTTCAGGTACCCGAAGCAGATGTAGGCGGGTATGATGACCGTCGCGATGTGACCTATGGTCACTTTGTTCCCCCTTAGCCCGAATGCCTGGCCCATTCTGCTGGGTTTAGGTTGGAGATTGGGGACTAGAAGGTGCGGATATGGATTCACGATCAGGGTGGTTGGGAGGTCTTGGTAGGGGTAGGAAAGTCTTGTTCAGGGGTCAAAAACAGCAAGAAGAGATATCTTTCTATATTCAAGCATAACCATGAAGAAAAACAACTATCAGTTCAGAAAGGAGATATGGGGGGAAAGCCTGGGGTCAGACATCACTCCCCCCGGGGGTGGAGAGTGCCGTCACGTTCAGCATGGAGAAAGGCATATTTGATCCACTTTTGTCTCACCCCGCGCCTCATCCAATGCCCTTGGGACATCTGTATGCGGGCGTATTTGTGGAGTTGTATTACTCTTTGAGTTGGACCCAGAAACCAGGGTGCGCGGAAACTTTCGATCCCGGGGGACTCGGTTCGGTGTACAAGCTGATCTGGGCAAAGCTTAACTCCAGCTTCAGGAGGTGGGCTAGAATCTTATAGGTAACGCCAAATAACTGAGAAATACTCATCCAAGGACTGAATGGGCGTACGAATAATGAGTCTATTTGGCAACAAGAATGGTACGCTCATACAATACCAACGGCGTAGGAAAAATGTGGTCGAGGCTATGTCGTCATGTCAATGGGGATCAGCTTCCAAGTTTGGCTAAACGAAGGGTGTTAGCCAACAGAATAACCGGCTTCATGGCGCCGAGTGTCGCTCGCTTGTAAGCTAGGCTGGAGTCATGGTGTGGACTGTGATAATAATCATCATTCACTTCCACCTCCGCTGGCAAAGCGGGTGGATTAGGGCTCTTTTCCGCCTCCGACGGCGGAAAAGCCTCGATAGGTGGCTCCAGTTCTCCGCCGCCGCCATCTCGCTAGAAAGATTCCACCAGTGTCTTTTGGCTTCTCCGACTGAGATAGTGACATATGTAAGAGCAAGGTTGGGTACAGCACTTCCTGTAGAAAGACGCACAGCACACTACGGAGGAGATGAAACACGTTCGGCTCTTTTCTCTTACACATTGCACCGCGAATACACACTCTTGTCCGGATGACTGACTTTAGATACGCATCAAGATTGCCCTACTCTGGACAGTTTTGTGAATGAATCAACTCTGATCCAAACGCTACATGGATGGAGATTCGAATGCGGGGGCTACTCATCTTGTTACTCTTGGTAGAGGGCCCGGGTCCTGGGAGCCTTGCTCAGCGGTGTCAGAATTACCAAAACATTCTGGAATCTCTAGTACTTTTTCCATTATGTTTTCTGCTGATTTCCTCACAGCCCTTGTAAATCACAAGTTCCAATCTATCTGTTACTGTGTGTGGTTCTTTTATAAGTGCTAATTGATAATGTTCTATCTAGTGTATGGATAACGATCCCCGGATCATATCTAAAGAACAAGCAGCGTAAAGATAGCGAAGGTTATGAATCGAGCATCGTGGTAAAGTTTTCTGATGATGTTCCAGAATACTATTGTATCAGGGTTCCATATTAGGCAATAAACTAGAATATTCTTTTGCATCGCAGTAATTAAAGTTTATATTAATTTTAAACTTGCTATATACGCAGCTGGAATAGCTATGAGCAGCATACTTCAGACTAGTCTAATCACGCTGAGGAAGAACCCTTTGACGTGATTATTACCCTTCAGAACCGGCAGCCCGATCTCGGGTAGAGGACCCGCTGCGGAGGATTCTGGGGGGGATACATTGTCTGAAAAGGTAGCTCTATCGTTGCCCGCCACTGTGGTACATCGATTCACAGTATAATAATAGTCTTCTATGCGGTGTTTGCATTTGACAGTGGGCCTTGCCACGCCTCCCTCTCCAAAATGTGAGCCCCGTGGTTCTCCAACACTTAGAGATCTCCAAATCCCCAAAAGAATGTTCTTCGAACCTTCTTGTGGATACAACGTGGTTACGTCCTCGAGTAAATTGGTTGGCATCATGAGGAGACCCACCCAAAGTTCTAGGCGCAATGTTGACTGTTTGAGTCTTCATACCTTGAATAGATGATGCAGTGACTTAAAGGGAATTTTGCTCTCCTCCCTTACACGAAAGCCACCAGCACATAAGTGTGCGCTTGGCCTCCACGATACTACCAGGAAGCAGTTACCCCATCCCATCCAGTAGTCCACTTCTGCAGGCTACAGAGTTTTCCCCGCTACGAGACCGCAGCAGGATTCTCACCAAGCTAATTGCGATGGCGCTTGCCGTTGTGCTGGCCGCTGCTGTCCCTACCGCTTCTAGAGCCATCAACAACACACAAAAGATCTTCCAGTATGGCGAGAACGGCACCTGGCTGGAGATTATTGCAGTCCGCAGTCCGCAAGAACGGCATGGTTCTGACCACTCGTCTCGACGTCCCTCAACCCTTGGAGGTCACCCCATCGGGGCACGCAATGCCTCGGTTATCTACACTTTCCCCGGCGTGCGTAGTCTGCTCGGAATCGCCGAAATCGAGACGAATGTTTTTGCGGTTGTTGCCGGAGACTGCTCAATTCAATTCTTTCCACCCCCGGCACCTATGCCCTCTGGAGGGTCGATCTCGCCTCCTCCGAGCCCAATGTCTCCGTCATCGCCAAGGTCGTCGAGGCCGACTTCTTCAACGGCTTGGCTCTCTTGGACCGGGACACTTTGCTCTCCACTGACTCTGCCTGGGGTGTCGTCTACCGGGTCAAGATCTCCACTGGCAATTACTCGGTTGTGCTGTCGGATCCCGTCACTATGCTGTCGCCTAAGGATAGCCCTAAGCCTGTCGGAGTCAATGGTCTCAAGGTGCACGGCAAGTACGTATACTACAGCAGCACCACCGAAATGGTCCTTGCCCGGGTGCCGTTCAACAAGGACGCCCAGCCTCCCGGCCCCATCGAGATCGTCACCGGCGGCTTCACGCCCGATGACTTACTTCTGACCAAGAATGGCACGGCGTACGTCACCACCAGCGCGGAGAACGGGCTGTTGAAGGTCGAGCCATCTGGCCGCGTGACTGCGGTCGCCGGAGCTTTGTTCTCCACCACTCTTGCAGCAATACCTACCACCATCACACATGTTATACAAGAACAATCATTATCGAGTGGATAAGCGATAGATTCTGCTACGCAGTCGGTCATTCTAGGCTTCGTGACTTCACTTTTTACATATTCAAATTATCTATTCTTTATATATATACTCTTCTATACACACCGTCACAGTTACACAATCAATTCAGTTGCTGTAGACTCGCTGTGGCTACCAGTAATACATGCAAGCAATCTGAATAGCACGATGTGAGTGAGATCTGAGCGCCCTAGTTATAAACCCATGTGAGCACATCATAATCCTCCGTTGTTCACTGGCCAAAGATGCAGAGACATGGTGGTGCCTGATGCCATAACACACGGCCGCGCTGGGTGATTTGGGTCTGACTAGCGGGGGTGTATCTTACACTTACCTTGAGTTCAAGAACTATGATAGGTGGCTACAATATACACTAGCAGGCATGATCAGAGGGTTAATCCTTGGAGAAAATAGATATGTACTCCTGACAATCGAAATGAACGCCAAGCCAGAGCTAGGGCTTTAGATCCGATAGAGTGAGTCTCGGAGACCGACGGATATTCTCTTTAGGGTAAATGGCGAGATAGAGAAGCTGAAAGGAAGCATTCTCGTTTCCCGCCTGTAATTCCCGTAATGGGGATAACTCATTCTCCGGCTCTACCATACCGATCTATCAAACTCTCATTCAGGTGGGCAGGGTAAGTGTTGCCGATCAGGCACCCAGCAAATAGGCTGCTGTTCTTCCAGTGGCGTGATCTCTCCGGACCTTACGATTTTATTGTGTGACTCTGATGCTTCTAGTTGGTAAGACTCCGATTACTTGGCTATACGAGTAAGCGGACTACTACTTCGATTGTCTAAGGAGTACTATCCACAAACTCTACCTGATGTGTATACTTATACTTGTACATGTGTGTGTACAGGAGGTGGGTCCTCGGCCCGCATTCCGTTTCGGCGAGCCTCCAGCTCCACTCGTAGACCGTTCTTGTCCGGTTCGCCATGTAGCTCCGTTGTCTTTATGTTGAAAGTAGATCCTCCTTCTATATTTGGGCATATCTGTCTTGCACCGTGGACGGCTTGAGGTACTAGTTTCGCGGCTGACAGTCTTGGTTCTACCCCCCTCCGGTAAGTGTAAGATAAGCAATTTCCAATCCCTGCATCAAGCCTGACTGGTGATTGGGCCTTGTAGCCCAGAATCGCGTGTGCGCTAATGATTGCACTTATAACGCAACTTCGCCGTCCTTTCTTGCCTTTCCCAATCTCAAATCTTTCTTCCCTCCTCCTCCTCCTCCAGAGTTTAGAAACGAAACTTGGAGAAGTGGTAATCGCAGTTCCAACAATGCCCTTCGCCAACGGGGAGGGCAACATGCTCCACCTCAACCAAAAAGATTTTGACTTCAACCTGCAATTTGAGAGTCTCTTTTTCTCGATTATTCCCTCCGTCTTGTTTATCTCATCATCGCTATGGCGTGCTCTTGCACGGATGCGCAAGCCCGTGGTGGTGAATGCGCCCGTCTTGCAGTCCATAAAAACTGTATGCCTTCTACAATGCACCGTAGACGGTTTGTACGTACTGACTGCTTAGGGTGCCATCGTAATTTATTCTGGCTTGGAACTTGCGCTCCTTATACTCGCCGCGGTCGGCTCCTTTCACATTAGCCGCATGTTTATTGCTTCCTCCGTCCTGCAGCTGCTATCGGCACTTTTCATGCTGACGGTGAGTGTGGTGGACCACAGCCGCAGCCCTAGACCCTCGATGCTGCTTAACAGCTACTTGCTTCTCACCCTTCTTCTCGATATCGCTCGAGCAAGAACTCTGTACCTGTCGTCAGACCGCGGTTCCGACATCACCTACAGCATTATTTTCTGTGCATCGGTCGGGCTGAAGACCGCCATCTTGATACTGGAGGCCTGCCAGAAGGGGAGATGGGTGAGCTGGGACGCAACGAAACACAGCCCCGAGGAGACAAGTGGGATATTCTCGCTAGGAGTCTTCTTCTGGTTGAACAAGCTCTTTTGGGCTGCATATAGACACACCTTTACCATCGAAAGCCTGTACCCCCTCGACAGCACCTTCAATGCACAGGCCCTGCATGGGGATTTCGCGAAGAAAATGGACTACGCCAAGCTGAAGGGTGATAAGTTCGGCCTTCTGAAGGTGCTTCTCCGTACATTGTGGGTGCCATTACTTCTGCCTATTCCTCCAAGGGCGGCTTTGATTGTCTTCCATATGTGCCAACCTCTATTCATCGAGAGTCTCATCACGTATCTCTCTCATTCGGAACCAGATCCAAATGTGGGATATGGGTTAATCGGCGCAGCCGTACTCGTCTACTCGGGAATTGCGGTCTCGTATGCCTTGTACTGGTACTGCCATCACCGACTACGGACGATGGTCCGCTCCATCCTAGTCACTGAGATGTTCCATGCCGCGACGAGAGCCCGGCTTGGGTCAAGCGATGATAACGCTGCGCTGACACTCATGAGCACCGACATGGAGCGCATCCGAATGGGTCTCCGCTTCGTACACGAGACATGGGCGAGCCTGATCCAGGCCGGTCTCGCCACCTGGATGCTCTATCGGCAACTCGGGGTCGTGTTCATCGCCCCCGTAGGCGTGGTGGTAGTCTGCTTCGTGGGCTTAGGGGTCCTGATCAACTTCACCGGTGACTCGCAGCGATCCTGGATGTCCGGGGTTCAGAAACGGGTCGGGCTCACAGCCACCGTCATCGCTAGCATAAAGGCGCTCAAAATATCCGGTCTCACGGGTCCCGTGGCGGAGTACGTGCAGCAGCTGCGGGTCGATGAGCTCGCGGCTGGCGCTCGATACCGCCGGATCATGATCATCGCCGCCATTTTTGCATTCATGCCGCAGTTGATCAGCCCTCCACTGACCTTCGCTTTTGCCCGGGCCACACTGAATGCTTCAACCATGTTTACCAGTCTTTCATTCCTGACCATGTTGACTCAGCCGCTGTCGCAGCTGTTCCAGTCGATCCCTGAGCTCGTCTCAGGCCTAGCGTGCTTGGGTCGGATTCAGACATTCTTGGAATTGGAGCCTCGTAACGACTACCGACAGCCCCTGGTCGAAGCCCGGAGTGGCGGCATGGAGAATGGTTCGGATTGTGTCGTCGTCCGAGGCGCGAGCTTTGGATGGAAAGCAGACATGTTTGTCCTGAACAGCATCAACACTCAAATCCCCGCCTCGGCCCTGACGATGGTCGTCGGCCCCGTCGGCTCAGGCAAATCTACATTCTGCAAGGCCCTTCTAGGAGAAATGCCCTTTAGCCAAGGCAGCGTCTTGATGGGCGATTCCCCCCGTCACGTCGGTTTCTGCGAACAAACGGCCTTTCTCTGGAACGGTACGATCCGAGAGAACATCGTCGGATTCACCCCTTTTGACCGCGAGCGTTATGACCAGGTCATTGAAGTCACCTGCCTGCGCTTCGACCTCGCTACCTTACCTCAGGGAGATCAGACGAATATTGGGTCAGATGGTGTAGCATTGTCGGGCGGGCAGAAGCAGCGTTTGTCTCTTGCGCGAGCACTATACCTACGTTCCGACCTTTTGATCCTGGACGATCTGTTCAGCGGGTTGGACGCTGATACTGAGGAGCAAGTCTTCCGGCAGGTCTTTGGACCGGATGGGCTACTGCGACGACGGGGGTCGACGGTGGTTCTGTGCACCCATAGTGTCCGGCATCTCCCGGCCGCGGACTACATTATTGCGCTCGAGAATGGCGGTGTTGCAGAGCAGGGTACCTTTAGCGCTTTGTCGAGCCGTGCGGGTTATGTTCAGCGTCTGGAGGTGGGACTCAAGCAGGATAGCGAGGATACTACTGCTGCTGACGATGAGTCTGGTCCTGGTCCTTATCCCGAGCAGGAGGGCCAACCTGGGGCTGACAAGGTAGTCGAATCTGAGACCACTTTCAACAGCACGCAGTTATCTACCCCTGTTGCACCAGCGGTGGCCACAGCGAGGCATGTCGGTGACGCCACCGTCTATAAGCTGTATATCAAAAGCATGGGATGGTTTGTCGCGGCTTGTAGTCTGTTCTTTGCGGCCCTCTGGGGTCTTTTCACCAATTATGCAACGATCTGTCCGTTTCCGTCACTCCGATCTTTGCTTTGCTTATCAACTAATCTGATGATTGCAGGGCTTACATACTGGAGTGACGCCACCGAGTCCATCCATCCTGCGCACTCCAATCACTACTACGCGGGGATCTATGCCGTCCTGCAAATATGCGCCATCATCGCCGCCCTCCTCCTGGGTATAACGCTCTTCATCGTCTCTGTGAAGAAAGCCGGCGCCAATCTCCACCAGCAAGCCTTGCGCACCCTGATTCATGCACCACTCTCCTTCTTCACGAATACCGATACTGGAGTGGTCACAAACCTCTTCTCCCAGGATCTCAACCTCATCGACACCGAGCTCCCCGAGGCGACCCTCAACACCCTCTTTTGCGTCTTCCAGTCGATTGGCCAAGCCGCAGTGATGCTTACCTCGTCCGTCTACCTAGCTATCAGCTACCCGATCCTAGGCGCCTTGCTCTACTTCGTGCAGAAATACTACCTCCGCACGTCGCGGCAGCTGCGCTTGCTCGACCTGGAGGCCAAGAGTCCGCTGTACACACATTTCCTCGACGCGCTCAAGGGGATCTCCACGCTGCGTGCCCTCGGGTTCCTCCCGGAAGACATTCAGAAGAACGCCCGGCTGGTGGACTCGAGCCAGCGCGCGGCGTATCTCCTCCTCATGATCCAGGAGTGGTTGAACCTGGTTCTTAATCTCGTTGTGATGGTCATCGCGGCGGTGTTAACGACGCTGGCCGTGCGGCTGCATTCCAACTCGGCCTTCGCTGGTGCATCGCTGTACTCGCTGATGAGCTTCGGTGAAAGCCTTTCTGGGATCGTCATTTACTACACCAGGCTGGAGACCTCCATCGGCGCGATTGCGAGGCTGAAGACTTTCAACGAGACCGTCAAGCCGGAGGACCGCGACGGTGCTGGACAGGAGGACATCGTCCCTGACACGAACTGGCCGGATCGCGGGCTGGTCGAGTTGCGCGGTGTATCCGCCAGATATCAGTCCACGACCTTGTCTGAATCTGATCCTGAGTCCACCGAGCCGCCCCTAGCTCTAGCCCTCAAGGATATCACTCTCACCATCCACCCGGGGGAGAAAATCGCCATCTGCGGCCGCACCGGCAGCGGCAAATCCAGCTTCCTCGCTCTTCTGCTAAAACTTCTTGAGCCGCTGTCCCCCTCCTTAAACACAAACGGCAACGATCAGGACCACCAGGAGGAACCTCTGGTAATAATTGACAACATCCCGCTGCACCGCATCCACCGCGCAACCCTGCGCCAACGCCTCATCGCCGTCCCCCAAGACCCCGTCTTCCTACCGGACGGCTCATCCTTCCGCGCGAACCTCGACCCAACCAACGCCGCCACCCCAGCAGAATGCCAGCAAGTCCTCGAAGCAGTCCGACTGTGGGACTTTGTCCAAGAACATACAGAAAAAGGCCTGTACGCGGGGACCATGAGCGCCGGACAGAGACAGCTCTTCTCGCTGGGGCGGGCGGTGCTTCGTGCTAGACTCCGACAGCATTTGACGCCTTCTTCCTACCCTGATGAGGGATGCACCAACGAAGAACAGGGTGGCATCCTTCTCCTCGACGAAGTCAGCTCCAGCGTGGACCGGCAAACCGAGCGGTTGATGCAGGAGATCATCCGGACGGAGTTCCGGGCGTACACGGTCATCGCGGTGAGTCATCGGCTGGACATGATTATGGATTTTGATCGGGTGGTGGTTATGGATCGGGGGGAGGTGGTGGAGGTCGGGGATCCCGTAGCCCTAAAGGAGAGGGGGATTGAATCGAGGTTTGGCGAGTTGGTGATTGCTGCTGGTGCGTAGTAAGCTTCATCATATCTGATTGGTAGTCCTTGTCCCGGGAAGCATTCGTAACTCTGGATCGGATGGATTATACGATGTGAGATAGCTTGTTGGCCATAGCTCCACAGACATTGATTAGGAGTGAATATACCAGGTCAATCTAGGTAGGCATGCCACTATCCTAAGTCCGGTAAAATCCGCCGATCGGCCTTACGGCAGGATTCTGTTGGTCTTTAGTGATGTGTACAATACGGTACAGTACAGTATCCATCGCAGCTATCCCTCTTCACTGGTTGTGCTTGTACACAACTGTAGTATTGTATCTCCGTACTATACCAGACTATACCGATCTCGGGTCGGTGGGGAACGGATCAATTATCCGGGGGCGAATCCACCGATCACATCCCTTCCTTGATCCTGTACTCCTCCTGGTTGATCTTGACTGTGCCACCTCATCTCCGTCCCCACACATTATCATCATCCGTGTCCCTCGTTTTGTCCACCATCTTCCATAGCTACCCGGAGTCCTTTTGCAATGAGTCTCAGACCCCTTGCCCCTGCTCCACGGCCGTCTGCCGCTCACAATCCCTCGAATCCGAATCCGAATCCGAATTCTCCGTCCGAATCACCAGTCTCGGTACCGAAACTTCGAAAGGCATCCGCAGCATGCACTCACTGCAAGCGCCAGAAGGCCAGGGTACCATGCTTCCACGCTTCCACGCTCTTCAATTCTCTTTCACCGGACCCCCCCCTTCATGCTGACGGATCCATAATAGTGCCAAATAGCCGACGGAGCCACGGCCTGCGAACGGTGCACGAAGCGGGAACTCTCCTGCGTGTTCGAACTGGACGATGATATGCGGCGGAAGCTGGCCCACAAACGGAAGATCGCGAAACTCGAAGAGGAGCGGGATGTCTTGCTTCAGCTGGTGCAGACGCTGCAGGACAGCCCGGACGCCAAGGCCACCCAGCTGCTGAATCTCATCCGCAGCAAGGCGCCCCTCGACGAGATCATGCTCTACATGGACCACAACGTGTCGGAGCGGGACCGAGAGACGAGCCCGCTGCTGGCGGAGATCTACGAGCGAACCCACGGGTCGAAGGAGGACAATAAACGGACCGCCTCCCATCCGGCACTCAGCATTCAGCGCTTGATCGACATCCCGGTCTACCGGGTGCCTGCCGCGCCTTGGACCACGGTCACGAAAGATGACGAGCTAGTGTCCCATCTGATCTCGCTGTGGCTGACCTGGAGTCATCCGTTCTACAACTGGATCGATAAAGAGCTCTTTCTCCGTGACGCGCAAGCGGGCAAGCTGGACTCGAAGTTCTGCTCCCCATTCCTGGTGAATTGTATTCTGGCCGAAGCATGCGTACGATGATTCATGGTTTTCCTTCTTTTGACTTGGTTTTTGGTGGACTAATGACTCGTGGAAACAGTTTCACTCGGACTACCCGGACGCGTATGCAGACCCCAACGACCCAGACTCCAAGGGCGTTCATTTCTACAAAGAGGCGCGACGGCTCTATGAGGAGATCGAAGGTCGACTTGATCTACCAACCATGCAGGGGTGCGGCTTGTTGTTTGTCTGGTGAGTATGATCCCTATGATGTGTAGAAAACGGTGTACTAAGAGCTTGATCCCATAGCATGGCGGCGATGGGCAAAGACCGTGTGGGGTGGTTGTATCTCGGCCACCTGCGCAGTATGGCAGATGAATATACCAAGAAACACCCCCCGCCGGCCGCCGGGGTGACTCCATCCAGGGAAAGCCGGGCGATTGATAATACCATCTGGGGGATCTACAACCTTACCGCGTACGTTCACTCTCCAAACATGATTTCTCGTGACCGGTCACAACTGACATTCGTCCCAGGACCGCTTCGATCTCGCTAATGAAGCATTTGGCGATCGACCGGCCGAATCGACCCCTGCTTCCATGCGACCATCCCGCCGACGACACCTGGACGCCGTACCCGCGCCAAATGGATCCGGTTCAATCCCACATCCCCTGCGTGCTGAACAGCTTCTGCGCGCTGAGCGAGATCAACGTCGATGCCAACCGCAAGGTCTTTGCGAGTGGGCACAAGCCCCCTCGGGACGAGCTGGAACAGACGCTGCAAGACGTGCAGACCCGACTCGATGACTGGAAGAGCAAACTACCTCCATGCCTGGCCCGAGAGAACCCGAGCGTCCCGCAATCGCTAAGCTTACAGTAAGCGGCCCCTCCCTCTTTCATTATCCCCCACCACAAACCAACACCCCCCCACCACAAAACCACCACTAACCCACCTTTTCCCCGGGGATACAGCATGCTCTACCACACCGTCGTAATCATGCTCTGGGGTCTCCTGAAAAAAGAAGACCCGAACCCGGACAGCACAATCTCCCGGGAGACGGCGCGCGGCACCTGCGTGGCCGCCGCGCTGGCGATCGTCGACCTGCTGCGCACGCACCGCGCCACCTGGGGGCCGGACTACATCTCGCCGACGACGATCCACTGGGTCAGCATGGCGCTGTTCACGCTGGTCGAGGAGCTGGACCACGGCGCCGACCACCGCACGGCCTTCACGGAGCTGTGCGTCATCGCCCGCACCTTCGCCCGCAAGTGGACCCTCATGAAGGGCATCCTGCGCATGCTGCAGGTCTCGGCGCAGAAGGACGGCGTCGCGCTGCCGTCCGAGACCCACGCCCTTTTCGTCGACTTCTCCGAGAAGATGTGGGGCCCCGCCCAGCGCGAGCGGTTCCGTAGTCTGTATCCGAATCCGAGCTCGTTGGTGGAGACCGGTGGCGACCGCTCGAGGGAGGAGGCGGAGCTGGATAGCTTTTTGGAGAAGTGGGATACCCTTGAGATTCGGGAGGCTGGGGAGGGTGGGGAGGAGCGGCGGAGCTAGGTCGGTAGCTAGGACTTACGGCTACATGGAGGGAAAAGCGGTATTGGTAGCTCTCATCCTCTCTTCATGCTATATAGATCATGAATACGTCGCTGAGGTAATCCCCTGAACAGATTGGAGGGGTCATCATCAATACCTAAATCATTTGTCATTCTTGGACAGAAAGCACCGCTCTACCGAAGCTACTGCTACCCCCTCCCTCACAGCATCTCCTTCGGCCCTTTCTCCCGCACCGACACCTTCACCAAAAAGTCCAACGGCTTCACAAACCACTTGTTATCCGTGTCCCACGTGCGGTTGACGAGCTCGAAGTCGAAATCCCGGACCATCTGCGGGATCAGCTTCGACATCTCCAGGATGGAGATGTGCTTGCCGAGACACGTGCGCGAGCCCAGGCCGAACTAGCATTGCATCAGACATCAGTCATTATTCCGATCAGCTCGGTGAAAGGGGTGAAGGCTTACAGGCATATACATCTCATTCATCAGCTGTAAGCGCGCCGGATCCCCATTCTCCGCCTCGATCCACCGTTCGGGCCGGAAGCTCCGCGCATCGGGGAACACTCCCTCGTCGTAATGCGCGACCCAGGTGTTCACGCCCACGACACTGCCCTCGGGGAAACGGTACCCGCTGATCTCGGCCCCGCCGGCCGGCACCTCGCGCCACAGCGGCAGGCCCGTCGCGCTGTGCAGCCGGATCGCCTCCTTCATGACTGCCTGCAGGTACGGCATGGCCTGGCTTTCTTTGAAGGTCACGCGGGCGCTGCAGCGGCTTTGGGCCGTGAAGTCATCGATCTCCTGGCGTAGACGCGCCAGCGTGGCCGGGTTGCGTAGGAGGTGGTACAGAATGGCGGACAGGCTGATGGCGGTGGTGTCGGAGCCGGCGATGATGTTGGAGTTGCCCATCATGAAGAGGTGGTAGTCTGTGACTTTCTCGGGGTCTTTGTCGCGGGCCAGCGCCATCTTTTCGAGGAAGTCTTGCGTTTTGAGCGGGGTGGTGCTGGTGGTGGCTTCGTCTTTCTGTGGGTTGGTCTTGCGTTGCTCGTTGAGTTGTTGGATCTTTGCGGCGACATATCGCATCACAAAGGATCGGCCGGCCGGCCCAGTGGAGGTGAAGCGGCTGAGCGGTTCGTAGACACGGGGGTGCCATTCGGGGTAGATGCCGATCAGCGTGCTGTAGGCCATGACTTTCTGGAGGGCGCCGATTGCGCCTTCGATGTCTTCGCCTTTGTCGAGGAAGCCTTGTGGTTCTCTGGGTTAGTGGTTGTATGACTGGAAAGGATGGAGGGTGTACCGAAGCGCTGGCCGAAGGTGATATCACCGATGACATCAAAGGCGTAACATTGCAGCCAGTGGTGGAGGTCGACGGTTTGTCCGGTCCGCGCGAACTCGGTGAGCCGGTCGCGGAAGATGTCGGCGCATTGGTCGGCGAATTCTTCGTAGTGGAGCAGGGAGCTCATCGAGTAGAGGCTGGAGAATCGCTTGCGGGTTTCGGCTTGAAGGGGTGAACCGCTTTAGCAGAGATCTCCTTGAGCCATTTCACATTAGACCAGGTAGTACGTACCGTGTCTCTTGATGTTGCGATCCGGGAACAACGTCCACCGATCAGGCGACGGATGCTTCCAGCCCTCGTACCAGGCGGACTTGGGGAATCGGCTCCCCGTGCCATAGACCGTCTTCACGGCGGCCCGCTCGCTGATACTGTAGTGGCCCGGGGCGATCCGCACGACGGGGCCGTAGCGCGCATGGAGACTGAGGTTGTCGGCCTCGAAGTGGCCTTTCCAGACTCTGCTGAAGTACCAGAGTCGGGTGAACCGGGCGAGAAATGGGCCCGGGATGGAGGTCAGGGAGGGGCTTTTCCATGTGGTGTAGAGGAGTTGGAGGATGGTCTTGGTGAAGTAGATCAGGAGGGGAAGGCAAGCAAGAAGGAGGAGATTCATCGTGGCGTGGTTTCTGGGGGATCAAGTGAAGTGCGACGTTGACTGGGAAGCAATGTCATCTTATAAATAATTTGCGGTGTGGAGCCGGCACAGCAGCGAACATCAGCCCAACGATTAGTGCTGACACAGCTGATGCAGTCTAAAGTTTAGGGCGTGGCTCGACCCATCATAGGCCTTTGGATGGGCAAGATCAGCTCTAAGTTGTGTGTTGTCTCAAAAAAAGGGTCAAAGGGTTGAGGCGATGGTGATGATGGCAGGATGGAGAAGATGGAGGTGGGGAGCCGTAGAGTGCGGGGAAAGCCGCATTGTCCCAAGCTTATGTTCGAGCCTGCCCGCATAGCCTCCTTTTATGCTGCTGCTTCCTTCCGATCGTCGGCTCCACCCTGCCTATGAGTGGGTTATCCAGATCAATCCATGCACCGGGTTTATGCTTTACCAGCAGCATTCAGGTACTACTGCACTCTACTGTACTTGTCACAAAAGGTAATCAACTATCGAATCGAATTCAACCCATGACTCCGTACCCACTTTCAGTTTTATACATACATCGATAACGTCATTAGAAGCGCCACGCACATACCACTACCCAGGCAACAGAGAAAAGAAACACGCCAAGAGCCAAGAACAGAGGGGAGTCGTCGCCACCATGTTTAGAAAAGGCGAAGGATCCCGCACAAAGTCGGCCCTTAAGACCGACGATCACCCCAGAGGCCAACGATCCCCATCGCCAACGCTAGCCCCGAGAAGACCGCCCGCACCTGCTGCAGCCGCCGTTCCGTGTTCATCTCCGTCTGCACGCTCTCGCCGTTCTCCTCCGCCTCGACCACCACCAGATCCTCCTCCTTCTTCTGCTGCTTGGGAGCGGCCGCCTGCGTCCAGAACCCGGTGTCGTGCAGCACCGCCTGGAACCAGGCCTTGACGCCCGCCTGGCGGTGGAACCAGAAGTCCATGCCGTAGGTGCCGATGGTCGAGGCGACGCACATCCAGATCAGGTAGGGGTGTTTGCGGTGGCGCGGGGAGATGCTGTACGCGAACAGCAGGCACCCGTTGGCGATGTTGGTGAGCCGGATGCCGTGCTTGCGGTTCAGGCGTTTGATCTCGCTCAGCGAGCGCGAGCCGGTCGCCGAGGTCGGGAGTTGGGCCAGCGCGGGGATGGCGATCGTCGAGGCGGAGTACGAGATGCCCTGCGATGGTTGCGTCGTGTCAGTGCAGTCCTACAAGGCGGGGGGGGGGGTGCATGATGCGACAGCATTCGGGTATGGAGTGGAGGATAGCGTGGCGATCGCAGCAAACATACCGTGAGCAGGCCCAGAGAGACGGTTCCCACAAACTTGGAAACGGTAATGGGACACGCCATGTTGATGCTGGTGGGTGTCTATCTGTGCAGACAACAAAAGGCTGTGGAATGGTAAATGAACTGAATCGGATTGAGTTGGCGTGGTGATGAATTGCACCAGGCAGGGTGAAAAAGGAAAAAACAATGACGGAGTTGCCCGGACCTGCGAGAGTGAGTGACGTTGCGGGTCCGGCCTTGGCAGCCTGAGGCTTGTGAGTGCCTGATTAATGCCTGAAGGACGCACTCTCATTGGATGATCGGTAGCTCCACACAGCACTTCCTACCTATTATACAGCATAGCATTCGCAGTACTTGGTTCACAAGAAAAATACCTAGATAAGTGATCTGATATGAAGTATTCCCAGATGTGACTAAAGACCTGATCGCAGAAGGTTGCATTATAGAATGTTTCCAGAACAAAAAAAAAAGATAACTCAAGCACCCTCAATCTAAGATCGACCCATCAAGTCCGAACCGCTTCTCTGGACGTGATACCAATAGGATCGCCGAGGAACCATTGTGCAAAGGTCTTGAACCCAGCTATATTGAGGAATGTAAAGTCTTAGGGCTTAGTGCGGCGAATCAGCAGTTCCTGACCATCAAAGTATGCCTCCATGACACGCGGATGCCGTTGGTTGAGCGAAAAGAGCAGAACCTATTATCATATATCAGGCTTCTTTGGCAATCAGTATGCTAAGACCAGTCTAAACATACTGGTGCAACCATATCATTGACAAACACCTTCTGTTTTAGCTGGCCCAACATGATCCGAATGACAGTCAATACTTCCCCGCAGAGCAGATGATTATCATCTATATCGAGGTCGTTGTGCATGATACATTTCATATGCGGCTTGGAGGCCTTACCAACATGAAGTCTCGACAAGGTGCCATATTCAGGTTCCAACGTCCGGTACAGATTGCGAATATTGTAATCGCCGATCCTGGTGACACGGAATGGATGAGTGAACAGAGGCCCAAACATGGGGTACCTTGGTACTAGGGGCTTACTGTTTGCTTAACCACGTTCGATGGACCTCTGGAAAGTCGACAATTATCTCGCTCATGTATGATTTAAGAAAAAGGTAAATCAGTCGCCCGCGCTCACTAGACAGGGTCAGCTCGTCGGTGTTGTATTCTCTGTCGACAAATTCTGGCGTTGGCTCCGGCATGTCACTAGGGGCAAAAGAAGTGAAAAACTTTGGTGCGAGCGAGTCACCAGCATCAAGGCTTAGAGGTAAAGCCCGAGCCCTGCACCGTCTCAGCACACTTTGGTCGAAGGTATGTATATCCTGCTCTTCCAGGGCTTTGATATCCCTTTCGACAAGGAGGAGTGCTTTACGGAGATTGAAGCGGTCGCGGGGCTCGGCGATGGGCTCCATGACCGCGATCTATGAGATGGATATGATGCAACGATGAGAGTCACAGGAGTTCTGTAGCAGCGGCTGTCTAGTCTGGTTGATACACGTCAAGGACCTACAGTCTTAAATGCCCGAGATGCGCGGGTCTGCGAAAGTGACGTTGCGCTTGGCGGCCTGAGGCTACCATACGCCGCCTTGATGCCTGAACGCGGTACTCTAATGAGATGGTGAAAATTGTTCCTCTATATTAGTACTTCCTATGCGGCGCAGCATAGTATCTGAAGTACAGTACTACTATACGGCAGGTGGAGATAATGTCTAGGTAGGTAATGTCCAGATACTTGACCTCCCATACAAAGTCTCATTACGCTGGATCCTGCTAGGGTCGACCACTTGAGCGGATCGCTGCGCACGCATTGCGCACGCCAAGAAGTGGTCATTCCTTGACTATACAAAGGCAGATGATATTCTTGGTATCGACAGGACTCTCTCGCCAGTAGATCTGTGGTGCTGTGCTATACGTGCTTACCTTTCCGGTGTATGTCCTGCTAATCTTGATTTATCAGCAGTCTTGCCCGAGTTCCACTTTCAAACTATAAAAGCCGCAATATAAGCACCGAGTCTGCGCCAGTCGAGTTTGCTCTTCTTTCACAACCGTGTTCTCTAAGCTCCTGTATCTATCCAAATTCAAATTTCATGATGTCGTCTCTCCCTGAGACTTATCAAGCGTTCCGCCGAACAGAAGGCACTGCACCCTTGACAATCGAGCAGGTCACAGAAAAGCTTCCGCCCATTCAGTCGCACGATATCCTAGTTCGCATCCATGCAGTCTCGCTCAACTACCGCGACATCGCTATGCTGGACAACACTTATCCGCAACCCTGCCTTCCCCGCGGAATTCCCGCCTCGGATTGTGCTGCCGAGGTTGTATCCGTCGGATCCGCTGTCAGTGGCTTCAAGCCAGGCGACCGGGTTACCGCAATCTGGGACCTGACCAACGTGACCGGAACCGAGGAGCGGGCCCCAGAGGCTCTTGGTGGGGATGTTGATGGTGTGTTGCGACAGTATGCTGTGTTCAATGAACAAGTGCTTGTGCACTTGCCTGAGCACCTATCCTGGGAAGAGGTAGGTCACCGCAGATTGAGACTAAGGTCGAACATGTTTGTAATGTTGACATAGGCTTCTTGCATCACTTGTGCCGGAACCACAGCTTGGAACGCTCTTGAGTTCCCTAGAAACAGTGGCACAGCTCTGCTCCAAGGTAAGCAGCCCTTTCAATGGAAGGTTTGAAGATGCATAGGCTAGATACTGATTAAATGTCCAGGCACCGGTGGTGTGAGCATGTTCGCGCTTCTGCTCTGTATTGCAGCGGGCCTGCAGTCCATCATCACCTCATCTTCCGATGAGAAACTTGATCAGACTCGGTCGTTGAGCCCCAACGTCAAGACCATCAATTACAAGAAGGTAGACAAGTGGGAAGACGAAGTGCTCCGTCTTACCAACGGTCGCGGTGCTGATGTCGCTATTGAGAACGTGGGCCCTGCCACCGTGCGGCAGAGTCTTGCCTCTCTTGCCCAGCGGGGTACCTTATCCTTGGTGGGATTCCTTGGAGGACTCGAGGCGAAAGAATTTCCCGACCTGTATCTCCCCGTCATGGTCAAGCGAGTCACTATGAGGTTCGTTCCCCCTCCCTTAAATGTATGAGGATGGGTTCTGATGCAAATGCTTTTTTCAAGGGGTATCGTTGTGGGTTGCAAGATCGATCAACAGGCTTTGTGTGACTTTTTGGCGGAAAAGAAAGTATCCCTCAAGCCTTTGATTGACGCTGTCTTTCCATTTGATCAGTCCAAGGAGGCTTTTGCTCGCCTCAAGTCTGGAAAGCACCAGGGAAAAATTGTCATTACCCTCTAGGATGTGAGATGTAGCGAAATGTAGCGAAGGATCTTGTGAATGAGCTATTCCAGGGCGTTCCTTAGCATGAGTATCAGGTGGACCCTTTGAATCCAAGCGCAGATGTAGAGTGTATTGAGTCCACCCGTGACCTAGGCAGGGATGACCACTTTAGGCAATTGCCCCCTCTCACCGAGGACGGTTCCAACTCAAGGTTCCATGTTCAAGGTTCCATGCTTCCGTTCCGTTTCCGCTTCATCTCCACCATTCTCCCTCTGCCCACTGCTCAATAATCATCATCTACTTCATATCTACCATTCATAATCTTCCCTTTCTCTCGTGTCGGTAATGGAGGGTGTTGGTGGCCTCGAGATGCCTGCTGCGACCGCCCGATCGGAAATCATGTGCAGCGACAGGTACTAAGAGCTCAAGGTGATGTGCTGCTCTACATCAACATGCTGGCGCAATTACTCGGTGCTCTGGTCTGCATTCGTGATCAATACATTGAGTCAAGCCTAAGAAGACCGGCTGCCTCTGGACTGGTCCTAGTGACAGGCAGCACACGGCTTGTGCCACCACCCACAATCTAAACAATGACAACTTCGGCATCCTCCTCTGGATTACCGATGTCCCCTCTAGTGGCAGCGATTCGCAGCATCTCGGTCTTTAACAAAGGGAGTTATGCGGAGAGGGAAGGATGTACGATACATAGAGTGGTGAGAAGGTCATATTCTGCTTCTCGGACGTGTCTCTTGTACAG
The DNA here is from genome assembly GCF_003184765.1 of Aspergillus aculeatinus CBS 121060. Classification (NCBI taxonomy): domain Eukaryota; kingdom Fungi; phylum Ascomycota; class Eurotiomycetes; order Eurotiales; family Aspergillaceae; genus Aspergillus; species Aspergillus aculeatinus. The sequence goes on from NW_020291470.1 coordinate 924,149, forward strand.
TACTTATATGACGCGACCGCTATTTCAAGATGGGATAATTCGGGGCTAGCCAAGCAGATGGTCGAGCAACGTTCAATACGGACCAGGTCCCAAAGAATACTGACTGGAGAGATCAGGTGTTTGGCCGCCGTTTGTTCCGGCTCCTTCCCAACATCAGTCAAACACCTTGCCAGGATTCATGAGAAAGCTAGTGGGGAAGATTGTCAGCTTTGCAGGCGTGCATCAGTTGGATATACATACTGAGGATCCAGGCTCCGCTTTAATGTCTTCATCACGGCAACTGTTTCCTGCCCAAGTTCTTCGAGTAAGCACTCCTTCTTCCCTAACCCAATACCATGTTCGCCCTTGAAGCCAATGGTCAGTGATCAGTAACGACAGCAATTGAAATCTCAAGAAGGACGAACCGAAACCGTTCCCTCCATCTGAACTGCTCTATGAACCATCTTCTTCACACAGTCTCGTACTGCCTCTGTCTGATAGGCACTGTTGGGATCATACATAACAGCCTGATGGAAGTTCCCATCGCCCACGTGGCCAAGAATACTAGAAAACAGCCCGAGCTTCTGCGATTCCTGCTTTGATAATTCTAGACACACGGCGGTCAGACTTGGAACCACCAAGACGGTAAAGGGGGAGTCTTACCAATGATCAACGGCAACTGAGACAACGGCACAGCGACATCAGTGGACCACAGCTGCATACCGTCTGGCTTCTGCGCACACATCGCCCATATGGCTTCCTTGCGAGCAGACCAAAGATTATGCATTTCTAGTTCTGTCTTTGCGAATTGAAAGGCACTTCCTCCCCCTTGGGAGACTATGTCCTCGACACGCCCAATGTCGGTGGCTATGGACTGTGCGGTTCCGGAAAACCTGTCGCACATTTGATCCGTCAACATTTTAGCCCAGATGGGTGGGAGGGCTTGAAATCAATAGCGAGCTCAACTCACTTGAAAAGCAGCGTCGGCTTCTCATCCCACATTCTACCCCCCGCACCTCCGTTCCGGTTCAGAACCTCCATCTGGGTCTCATCCATCAGTTCAACGGCGGCAATTGGGATTCGCTGCCGCATGATCCTCGATGTGCAAGTCACTGCGTCTGTTATCGAGGGGAACGTCGCCACGGCAACGCTTTGACGCTCTGGGATTGGAGCCAGTTTAAGTGTTACCTCAGTGATCATCCCTAGTGTCCCTTCGGAGCCGGTGAAGAGAGAGGAGAGATTGTAACCGGACGATGACTTTCTACTCTCGTGAGCACGCGGAACTCCGATTTGCATCTTTTTGCGGGCGATAGGCGACGTACCGTGGTCGGTGCCGGGTTTTGACGACGGTCCCATTAGCTAAGACCACCGTAAGGCTTATAACCCAATCCTTCATTGTGCCGTATCGAACTGCATTGGTTCCACTGTGGTAGAAGCTCAATACCGGCTCTGGCCAGTAATTCCAGGCTAAGTGAAAAAGACAGACCTGCAGTTCGTGGCTACCATGCCTCCAATAAGAGCCTTAAGATATGTTGGTGGTATACGCAACGCATGTGATGTTTCAAGCATACCGTGGGGCTTGGATCCATAGGCAGGAAGAGACCACTGTCCTTTATCTCATTGTTGAGGTCCATCCAATTGACTCCAGGCTGGACGACGACATCCATGCTACAACGCGTCAGCTAACATTCTAGGGAACGAGATAAAAAGGGCGAAAACTCACTCCTCTTCATGAAAGGCAATGATTTTGTTCATTTGAGAGAAGTCGATACTGATTCCAGAATGCGGAGCTGTGAAATTCCCCTCCACGCTGGACCCGCCGCCAAAGGGAACTATACTCAGTCTTTGTCAGCGCTGGTTGCTGTCTGTCTTAATGAACGGACTGTGCATATGCAGACTCACTCATCGGAATTCTATACTTTGAGCAGATATGTGTAATTGTCGACACCTCGTCTGTCGTCCTCGGCGTAACGACAGCCACTGGTCTTGTTGCGCAATGGGAGGTCGAAACCTCGGAGTATGTAGTTCGATGTCGTCTTCGTCTATCATTACCGAGTCCGGTCCGAGTGTGTCTGCGATCTCTTGTACACCCTAGGAGGCAAGAGATGAACGTGGTTAGCATTCAATGCAGAGACGGTATAGATTGAGCTGGCCCTCAACATAGTCTTTCTATCGGCATAGAAGATGGGCTGCTTGTCGCTTTGGCCAGCCGCCCAAGGAGAGAGTTGCCACGTGAAGCCTGCAAGGCCAGTCGCACCAGCCCCAACTATGACCCAAGGCCACGAAAAGGACAGGCTGTTTCGCGAGTTGGCGGTTTCTGGCCGGGCATGATGAAAATGGACTCTGCCGGCCCAACGTCTATTCGTCTGACTGCATTGGATTCCACTTCGAGCGAGGGTTCGATAAAATGAACGCATTGCTGTCTAGTTGTCTCTAATCAGTCATGATTTCATGAGCGAGATGTCTGCACTTCTCTTTATGTCGGTGTTCGGGCCCTGCCGACGACGCGGCGGCGGATATTCCCAATGAGGTATACCCGCTGTATCCGCCCCATACCACATGGCCTCTCCACAGATTTTGTCTCCACCGCAAAATCCTTAATCACCCTGAGGAGCCAGGGCACTATAAGTTGTGGGGTCTCGGGGTCGTTTGGAGCCATGTCCATCGAACAACAGCATGTCTATTAAAATCAACATGCCTTCTGATTCCAAGTCTGCCCAGCATATTGAGTTTCCCGACCCTTCGGTCAAATAAGGAGGGATGGAAAGTGATGCTGCCATGTCTACATCTCTCCCTGTCCTTGACGAGGAAACCAACAGGAAGCTGCTTCGAAAGATTGACACGCGTGAAATGCGTGTTGTGAGCGACTTCCCCCGAGGACAGCATGTTCAGCGTGTAAGACACACTGCCCCTTGTTCAGATGTGTACCACCTATGCACTCCAGTACTATGACAAAGCGCTCCTCAGCCAGGCAGCCATCTTCGGGCTAAGGAAGGATTTGGGTCTCGACGACGGTCTGAAGTATGCGTGGGTCTCGTTAATCTTCTACTTCGGATACATCGCTCGGTTGTTATCCGGTAAGTTGGATCTCCCCCTCCGTCCAGCCATCCCTCGACCCAAAACACAGAACCTGACGCGATGCCGTCGGGCAAGATAACATGGTTCTCCCAAAAATTCACCGTCGGCAAAGTGTGTCCCATCATCTGCTTCCTATGGGCCGTGGTCGTTCTCACCACGCCAGCCTGCACCAGCTACACCGGCATCCTCATCAACCAGTCCTTCCTCGGCCTAATCGAGAGCGGCGTCTCGCTGGCATTTATGCTTTGCACGGGAATGTGGTACACTCACTCCGAACAGGTCTTCCGCAGCTCCCTTTGGTACTCCTTCAGTGGTGGCTCAAACATCATCTCACCGCTGATTAACTACGGTCTGGGCCACATCACCGGTGGAGCACTTCACCCCTGGCAGTACATGTATCTGATCGGGGGACTCGCAACTCTGCTGTGGTCTATCGTCCTCTGGTTCGTCTTCCCCGGTACTCCACAGGTTGCGAAGGGTTTCACAGAGGCAGAAAAGATACTGGTGCTCGAACGCGTCCGGTCGAATAATGCCGGTGCCGAGAACCGCCAATTCAAATGGTACCAGGTAAAGGAGGCTCTATGTTCTTATCACTTTCTGGTTCATTTGCGTTCTTTCACTGCTCTCGAGTATTGGTAGTGGGGCGGTGACGACGTTCGGCTCGATCATCTTCAACGGAATGGGGTTTACAACATTTCAGTCCCTACTACTGAATATGCCGATTGGAGCGCTGGCCTTTGTTTGTATCCTTGGATCTGGTTATATCGGGAGGAAGGTTCCGGACTCGCGACTTTATGTCGTGAGTGGGGCCTGTGTTCCTGTCATTTTGGGGAGCTGCTTGATGTAAGTTAAGTTCTTTTTCTTTGTGTTTCTTGTTTGTGACTAACTCATACGACCTCGACATAGATGGAGACTTCCAACTTCGCAACGCGCGGCTCGTATCATCGGCTTCTACCTCATCAACTTCTTCTCCTCAGCCTGGGTGCAATGCATCGTGATGGGAACGTCGAATGTAGCCGGACACACGAAAAAGGCGACCATGGCTGCGGCGACATTCATTGGGTACTCATTGGGTAATATCATCGGGCCTTTGACTTTTGATGCGTAGGTCCTCCTCCGTGCGTAGATTCAAACGCAATCTGCCTCGAAACATCGAACTGATGCCCTTTGTGATTGGGGAGGGGGGAACGGACAGAAAGGATGCCCCTCGTTACGACCCAGGCTTCCAGGCAACGGTTATCTGCTTTGCAATCTGCTGCGTGCTCGCGCAGGTATTCCGGGCGCTCATGTATACGCAGAGTAAGAGGCGGGACGCCAAGTATGGTGCGCCGAGTGGGGAACACGGATTAGACGACCTGACAGATGGGGAGAATAAGTCTTTTCGGTATCCACTGTAGACGATAATTGTCGCAAGGTTAGGTGCAGGCAGTACGGATGCTGATCCTTGATACACCCGGTTGGGCAGTTACTCCAAGTCTACCAGAACAGGCGGGATGAGAACGGGAACGGCAACCCGATGAAGATATCACAGGCCACGAAAAAAAGCTGCCACAGCGGCGCTTTTCCACAAATTTCTCCACCTCGCGAAAGTAGTATGATTGTCCCAAGCTAGCGTAAGATCAAGCCTTCGACGACATTCACGTCACTCGAAAGGCGGCATGATCAAATCAGGCACGCCATCCAACCCGACCATGTCCGGTAACGTATTCCAAAAGCTCGCGTCGAAGATCCACTCTTCGCCCAGACCCAGTTCCGTGCCTTCCAAGAGCGTATTATGCGCGGCCGGGAGAGGACTGGGGTGGGCCGTGCGATCCCGATCCCGGTCTCGGTCTTGTGAAGTCCTTAGCGCCGCATGGACGATGATATCGAGAAGGGCGGCGTAGCGTTGAGACATGTGGACGTCATCCGGTGCGTTGTGCTTCATCGTCTCCACGACTCGTGTGATTAGGGAAACGGACGTGTTCGGGCGGTCCACGTGCTCGTTGTTCCGGAGTGTGACCTGGGATTCGGTTTAGTTTCAATGGGCCGAGGTTGACAAGATACGGGAGCTGTTGGCTTGCCTTGAGCAGATATAATGCCGCGCAGAAAATATAGAGCCAGTATCTCACCGGTGCGTACCGGAAGGGCCGTGAAGATGAGGAGAAGTGTACGATCAGCTCCAGCATGTCGACGGAAGCTTTCGTGGCTTCGTCCGCGAACTGAGACAGGGACCGTAAATAGGCGTTCCGGGGGTGGATCCGGGGAGAGCTTTCGAAGGTCTGCGAGGCCGGACTCAACCCACACAGGCGGATGTAGTAGTATTCGATGTAGAGACAAACGTCGCCAAGGGACAGATATGGTTGTTGATGCGTAAGGACCTGGCCCTGTCCCTTGGGAATTGGTCTATGCGGAGCGGAGCCTTGCTTACCTCTTCCACCAACGAGATGTTTCGATTCCCAAGTGTTCAAGCCACGTGTGAAGTTGTCCCAGGCGCTGATCGACACCGAAGGCCCCGTGCCCTGCTGACTCTTCCGCCAGCTGCGCAGAAGGTCTCGCGCCTGACACATGTGAGAGGCGAGCTCGATGGTTGGTCCGGCACATCCATCGGCAACAAGCGGCGCTGACGCGCAATCGATCTCTGCGGAGCTGCTGCTCGACAGTTGCGGCTCGGTCCTGAGGCGCAATGTCAAGGCTTCGTCCGTGAGCCGGATGAACGTGCGCAGGTTGCGGATCCACTCCAGCCGAGCGGGTGGCGGCTGGCTTGCCCCCCTCGAAGGCGTGCTATCCACCACCACCACCAGCCCCTCGCGCAGGCATCCTAATTCTTGTCCGATGGAAATGGCCACAGACAGTAGCATCCTGGTATCGATCAGTCACGCTCATCAATGATTGCCCAACCTCCCCAAAGCGCCATCGACACGCACCGAGACATTTTGCTGCTTCTGTATGCGGGCGCAATGATATTGAGCCTCTCCGGGACATTCGACGAGTCGGATCGTCGATACACGTCTGTCGGTCCTGCTGGGCCCTCCATTTGGGCTTCTGGGCCTTCGTGGAGCGGCGGCTCAAATAACTCGACCTCACCGCAGTCTCCGATGAGATCTTCGGGGGAATTGATGACCCGCGGGTGCCACTCGATGAGTAGCAACATGGCTGTGATCGCACCGAGACTTCGCATCGCGGAGGACCCCCAGATCGAGGACTGGATCAGCCGTTGAACCCACGGCCACGCGCGCCAATGGATTCGCTCCGATCGAGCCTGTCCGTTGAACCCGCGGAGGGCATGGTACCGCGAAGCGATCGTCACTAAGCTGATCGTGAGCACCGGCTCTTCGGACGCAAGGCCCGCATAGCGGTCCGCTGATGCGTAGCACCGAGGAATGACGGGGAAGAGGGGCCACAGCTGGGCGAAGTAGAAGCCCAGGTACTCGATCGCTTCATGGGGTTGGATGATCCCTCGTTTGACGAGGAAAAAGCGGTCCCACGCCGACGTGGGACACGCACTGACCGTTGGGGCGGATGAAGGCTGCTGCTGCTGCTGCGACGCCGTGCCCCGGCTCTGATGCAGATCCCCCATTCCCATCCCATCCTTCTCCAAGCCATCTTTTGTTCCGGAGACCGCGATCAGATCCAGTGCGTCGCATGCATCCAGGATACTCGTCGAGAGAATCCGCTCCTTGGTGCTGGACCCCCAGTCCGGGTTGCCAGAAACCACTGCCACCCCTTGCGGCGTGGATGCGCGATGCTGCATATCAGCTGGTTCAAGGTCATCTCGGGCGGAGATGTGATGCGAGGCGTGAGGTAGGGCTCCGGCCCCTGTGGTTGATGTTTGAGATGTCGCGGCCACGGCTTCTCCATCCTCGCCCCCCACAACAGCATCGGACACTGCGCTGCCGACTGGAGGTCGCAGCTTTCTCCTCTTCCTCCGATGAGTCGTCAGGCAGGCCCTGGACTCCTGCTGACAGCGCCAGCAAATCGAGCTACGTGATGATGGCTCACATCGCTTCTTTCTGAGTCGACAGTTATCGCAGGATTGGTATCCTCGCCTGGCTCGCAGACTGTCTGGAGAATGGGGTTGGTTCACCGGGAGGAAAGTAAGATCTTGGGAGGTGCTAGGCGACAGAGATAGCGTTGGCTCTGGTGACTGTCGAGGCATTGAGGGTGTCTTTAACCACCCAGTATTGTGGGTGCTGATCTTGTGTCCAGGCTGAGGCTGAGGTCAGAAAGTGTGCTTCAGATGCCGGAAGAAGGGCGGGGGCCCCGCTTGGGCGGTCGGTTTTACTAGTAGGTACGGAATACTCTGTAACGTTAACAGTTCCTGCTTGTAACATTGGATCATCTCAATTACGTTATGTCGAGAATGTTTTTTACCCTGAATCAAATATACTTAATCAAGTATACGGATTGCCAACTTTTGCATAACTCTCTACACCCGTTGGCACCCTATGTAGAACTTACGCCTAGTATGTTTATCTCTTTTCTTAGAACCAGGCTACTTTGTATCTTGTATCGAGTCAAAGCCCTGCAAACTGCGGGGCCAACCATAACACCTCCTAACACGCGGTGACCTGCACGTCCGATGCGCCATGAATAGCATCCCACGTCGGATATTCTTAAACTGGAAGTCCGCTTGCGGGGCCCCAGACTAGCTACCCCCGGATTCCCCATCGTACCCTTCTTGGACCTTCTAGGAAGAGGCCACCCTATAAATACGCGCGTTGTCCATACCCACTGGACAGTCAGTCCCAGTCTACTGCAGTATGATATCCCAGACAGGGATATCGGCATCATGCGGTTCTTAACTGTTCTGATCGTGTTCATCTTCCATCTCTTCCATACCTTATCCCTCGCCGTCCCCCTTGCCAAGCGAGCCACGTTAACGCAGGTCACCAACTTTGGCTCCAACCCGGCCGGCATCCGGATGTACATCTACGTCCCCGACGCCGTCGCCTCCTCGCCTGGTATAGTTGTTTCTCTCCACGGTGCGTCCGGCAACGCCCAGCAGCAATTCCAATCAACACCGTACGCGGCGCTCGCCGAGCAGTACGGGTTCATAGTGATCTACCCGGAGTCACCGCAAGGAGCATGGGACGCAACCTCCAGCAAATCACTTCTTCACGACGGCGGCGGTGCTAGCCAGTCCATCGCGAATATGGCGAGATATGCGTCTAGCACGTACCAGGCGAATGCGAACCAAGTCTTCGTCTCGGGGATCTCCTCGGGTGGGAGTATGGCGGTAAGGAGCCCATCCAAGTCATCTCTGATCCTCCCCAATGCGTACCCTGGGGGCAGAGGAGAAAGAGTCGCGATTGACGTCCTGGCCACAGAATACCATGGCAGACGCATACCCGGATCTATTCAAAGGAGCGATCATCTACTCCGCCGGGTCTTCCGCCGACATTCGCAGCATGTACCCTGGCTACACCGGGACCTACCCAAAGCTTCAGCTCTACCTGGGCTCTCAGGATACCATCATTGGCTCGTCGGCGTTCAACTCCACTCTTGCAGCCTGGGCCTCGGTCCTGGGGTACGATACCACGCCCGACCAGGTGGTGGGCAACACCCCCGTGCAGGATTATACAACATACGTCCTCGGAAGCAAACTCCAGGGGATCTGGGCGGAGGGAGTGGGTCATCCGGTGCCCACCCAGGGTGACAATGATATGAAATGGTGGGGATTTGCGAAGTGACCGATGCTGGGCTTGTGCCGTTTGATGAGGAAGTGGTTGACGGCTGCTGAGGCAGGCATCCTACCAATGTATCCATGATCTTGATGATTCCCTGGTAGTTCTGAGGATAATCCATCTTACTCCAGAGTACTACTTTACCTTCCTTATTATATACTCCATGACATTCCTTCAAGCCTCCGTATAGCTGTTCTACCTTTGAACTACACCCACCTAAAAGTCCAACTTTCTTCTATCTCTTACCTCTCCAGTCACTTTACTGTCTGGTACCAAATGTGAGCAACATGCCTCGGAATGCCTTCGGAGAAGATATAAATAAAGTCGATTGAGATTTCTGCACTGCAACCGCATTTATCTTCCAAGTCAGGCCCCCACACTGTTTTCCGCCGCACGTTGTTGCAGTGGAATCTTCCTGAGTGCAAATGGCTCTAGTGCTGATCAGTGAAAGCTCCTGATCTGTGCAACGTGGGTCCTTTCTTTTCGTTCCTTTTTCTTTGTTCGGGATCTGGCTACGGTGCCTAAGACCATTTAGTAGCCTACCTATTTATTACATAGATACAATACAATACGACTAGATGCGAGACTAAACCTATTCGGGAAGGTCTAGGGCTCACCGTCCTACCCTGGACCCTGGACCCTGGACCCTGAACCCCGAACCCTGAACCTTGAACCCTAGGCCTATAACAATACTATAAGTTTACTATGCAAAATGGGGTTACTGCAAATTGGCACGAGTAGCTTGCCGTAATAACCGTCCGTCCCATCGTAACTTACAGTTTTGCCGGCAAAAATAATCTGGTCTTGGGCATGTTCGGTTCTCCTAGAGCATCACTTTTTTCGTGATTATCATGGCTACATGTTCCGTTCGCTTAGTGTGATGGTCTTAGAGTCTTCTGCATCCGATGATTATTTTTGAAAATAAAATAAAAAAAAAAAAAAAAAAAAGAAAAAAAGAAAAGAGGTAAACCTCGCACTTGTCTTGAAGCGCGGGAAATGTCAATGTGGCATTGATTCAAATAGACCCGTTATACACGCATGGCCTACTTACATCAGAAGGAACAAGAATGATAGGTATACATAAGGTAAAATCACAGAAGGCTCCAGATACGTTCCCCGGATGGAGGAAGTCATTGGCTGTTTTTTTATGCCGGTGGGTCCGAGACCTTGCCAGAAGGGGGGAGAGCCCAGCTTGTCACGGGGTTGTGATATCCCCTCAGCGTCGTGTGGCAAGTCAGGTTCTATAGGGTCTGTCTTGCAGAAGCCGTCTGGAACTTCCGACCAATGGTCCGAGCGGTCCTGTGGTCGCATGCCTGCTGGCCCTGGGAGGTCTCCATCTCGTCGCAGCTCGGCCGACGGACCGATGAGGGAGTCGTAGCAGCTGGAGATGCAGCAACGGTGGCAACCGCCTGGACTGAGGATGACGACAGGATCTCAGTAGCACTGGGGGGGAGGGTCGATGTACTAGTAGCCACCGGGCTTGTCTCCGCAGGGGCAGAGTCCTCGCCGCTACCACTATTACTACTGATATCATCGGCCACAGCCCCGCCATTCTCCTTCATCTCCACGCTGGTGAGGTAGTCACTGGTGCCGTGATCCGGGTCCTGATCCGTCGGCGTGCACGACGCCTCCACCGCCTCCGAGCCATGCTCGCCGGCAATGAACTGCTCGTCGTCATAGCCCCCTCCGCCCTTGGTCAGCATGTTCTCCGCCGCATCCGCAAACCAGCCGTTGATAAAGTCGGCATGGAAGCAGTATCCGTCCCCCGGGGTGTCGCTGCAACTCAGCTGGAACGGGGCGGCGTCCCCGCTCCACCCATCCGGCGCCACCTTCTTGGTGTCGTAGAGGACGCGATACCGCAGCTGCGGGAACGACGACATCCCCTCCGGGCAGGTGTGGGAGTCGTCCGGGAAGTCGTACTCCGCGATGTTCGCCGGGTCGACGCACGACGGGAACACCAGGTTCACCTGGAGGTGCTGGCTGCAGGTGCTGGTGGGCATGCGGGCCACGTCGGCCTCGCGCTCGTCCGAGCCCTCGCAGAACCATTCGAGGTCGTTGTAGGGGTGGTCGGCTTCGGCTTGCGTCTTCGCGGAGGCGTTGCCGGAGATCATGGCCAAGTCCTGCGGGATGGCGATCGCGGAGTAGCTGTTGGTGTAGTAGGTGCTGAACTTGAAAATCGGCACCTCGGTGTAGGTGTCGCCGTCGACGTAGTAGAGGGTCGGTACCCCTGTTGTGTGGGTTATCGCAGCAATGTTAGTGACCAACGTGTGGGATATGGTAGGTACTAAGTTCCGGGGAGGGGAGGGACATTTCTCACGTACAGTAGACTGAGAGGTCGTTTGGGTTATCTCCGCTGTAACAGCCCTGCTGGAGGTCGGCCGAAGTAGGCATAACATTGGTGATCGCATCACTCCCGAAGAACGTGTGCATGTGCGAAGTGTAGGTACCCGGGACCACAATCGCATCGATGTTCTTGCTCATGAACTGCGCATGGGACAGTTCAGTCCAGGCCGCAACAAGACTGGTACCAGCCAGGAGCGAGGCAACCGCGAGAAGACGCATCTTGATGATCGCGTGTTAAAGAAAGAAAGTACGAAAACGAGTGACACTGATGCCAGATCAGGGGCCAAATGACAGTGCAAAAGAACGGCCTTGGGTAAAGGAGGGACGATACTGATAGACCGATCTGAACCATAGCTCATGCTTCTCTTTATAGTCGCTGTCGAGATATCCAATGGTCGCTTGGCGTTGAGCTCTGTAAACAACTGAACCAGAATGTTTTGTCTAGAATGCCACCAATGGAGCCATACAGCCTGGAAGGGGAATATCCGCCCTGTCGGATCTACGCATTGAGAACAGCCGCCATGTAGACGCCACAGCAACCGAGCGTGGTTTTGGATAGATAAAAAGACCCTCTGCTTGCCTCACACAGCTTTGTCCGGTGAGCACGCAAGGCCACGCAAAGCCCATGAATTGCCTGTGGAGCCTCGCTTAGCCCTGTGCTGGGGCTTCTTTTACGCGATATGGCCGAACGGTGGTTACAGATCCTGGATATTGGGTAGCCAAGGTCTTGGTGCTGTAACGGATATACACGGTATTCTCGTGATTAAATGCTTGGCATTACAAAGCTATTACCGTTTCCGCTTTATCTCCACCATTCTCTCTCTGCCCACTGCTCAGTAATTATCATCTACTTAGGGTCTATTATTCGAAATCTTGCTCCTCTTCCCAGTCATCGTCTTCTATTTCTCTTATATCGGTAACGGAGGGTGTTGATGGTCTCGAGATGCCTGCTGCAATCAACCGATCGGAAATTATATGCAGCGACAGATACTGAGAGCTCAAGGTGATATGCTGCTCCAAATCAACTTGCTGGCGTAATCGCTTAGTGCTCTGGTCTGCATTCGTCATCAATATCTTGAACTGGGCTCTCAGCGAGTCATCCTGTACAATCGCACGTAAGTATTCGATGACGGTCGTCAGTTCCTGGAAGCTCATGTGGAGGTCTTTATCAAAGCAACACACCGCATCGATGATACAGTATACGGTTACATCTGAAGGGAACTGGCGAGCTAGTCGATGCAACAGCACACAGAGCTTGCCCAAATCATGTTCTTCCAGCTGCTTGAGCAAGGCTCTCGAGTTGATGAACTCAATGCTCAGAAGGCCCCGTCGACGCAAGATCAGTAGAAGTTGACAGACGAGACTGCGAACCAGCCCGTTTGGTCCAGCCCAATGATCCTTCGAGGACTTGGTACAATGCAATCCGCAGAAGAAGTGTATTACCACATCCTCCGGTCGCACTTCCGCCAAGCTCAACACAAATGTTGCACAGAAGACGGAGATAGGAGTGACGTTGTGGAGTGCAAAGGATCGGAGGTTCGCATCAACAAGGAGCAGGTCTGGGTGTTCTCGATTCATCCATTCCACGAAACGAACATTTTGCAACACGGACTGTGCCTGGCTTTGCGCCTGGGCGTCGAATGTTATGTTCTTTCCTAGAACAATCTCCAAATCGTCATTGGGCTGCCCGAATGCTGCACCGTAATCAGGCGGCTGGCCTCCATTTGAGGGCGATTGAACCAGAACTTCCAAGAGCCGGGAGAGGGAGACTACTGCCGCGGAGCTTCGTTCATCCCTGCGAGGAGAGCCTTCAGTCTCGGCCATATAAAGGCGTTGCTGAAGCTGTAAGTTCAAGCTTCTCTCTTCTAAGTATTGCAGTCAGCTTTTGAATCAGGTCAGCTTGACAAGGATCACTTACTCCTCCAATCCTCGAGTAAGAATTGCAGCATTTGGTTCCTAGCATCCTGGCTGTTACCCATCATCCGTGATTGGGTCTCTATGAAATGGTTCAGCCTCTCCTCCTCTCTTCGAATTAATTGGATGATCTCGAGGTGCCGTTTCTCCCCGGCCTCAATCCCCGTCTTGACCTCTCTGACATTGATTGAGACGTTTTGTAGGATACCGTCCGTGCTCTGAGCGAACCTTTGGACCTCAGTCAAGCCTCCGGATATCTCATCGATTCCGCTCTTCACAACCTGCACGTCAGCATTAATTTGGCGTGTGTTGATCTCTGTTTCCTTTTGGGTCCAACGCATGGCATGAACCTCGTGATGCGTATCCCTTGAATAGCGCTCGATCGCTTCTATATGCGTGTCTCGACATCTCTCAGCAGCGAGTGAGAGCATATCCGAAGCTTCTTTGACTCGCTGTAATGCTTGTTCTGGAAATTCATCATGCCTTCGAACTTTGGAGTTCGATGTTATTCGGAAGTGCCTCTTTTCTTCCACGGTCCCGTAGCAATCCAGATGGCTTTTTGCAGGCAGAGAATTGAGAATAATCTCGATCGCATCGAGGATGGCAATGTAGAGATCCTTTGTGTGCTGGCTCACTTCCGGATCAGTATGGAAACTTCGCCGTTTGCGCTTCACTTCCACGATAGCGAGTTGGAGTTCATGAAATGTGGTAATTATTCTCTGCCTTCTTTCTGCCGACTTTGCTGCCAACTATATCAAAGAGTCAGCTGTGTACAGAGTACATCGCATTATCTTACCTCCACGTCAGACTTACATTCAATGCAACCGCGATCCCAACTTTCACAACAGCTAGTCCGTAGCTGTCAGGGATGATATTAATCCAGGGATCGATCAGTTCCCGATTCTCTCCAACCTTCAGCCATGCCTTAGCGAAGATTGCACGCGCTCCTCTCTCTTTGGCGGGTTGCCAGTCCCTTTCAGCTTCCGTGACTCTGTCGAAGACTGCCTCCCATGCTGCACAATCCTCCGGCTTTGCTCCAAGGATTCTTTGAACGTGCTCTTTGAGTACAGCCTCTAAGTTTCTATACCGATGTTATTTCCGAACCTTGCCCACCGGACCTCTTGCCACGGGCCCTGTCCAAAGATGTGCAGTTTGAGTTCCTTCAACGCCGATCAGAGAAGAAATATGCCTACCTGTACGGCTTCGCACTCTCAAACTGAGCTCGCTGGTCATTATATTCCGACCAACCTCCAAGACCTTGGTGCACCTTCACCCCCTCGTCGCTAATAAATTTCGCTGACGTTGCGGCTGCCGCGTCGCCAGCTCGATAATAAACCACTTCCATACCAAAGGACTAGGGTAAGAAGTATGCCTGGTTTGCTTTGACGCTCATAGGGACTAAGAGAATACTACAGAGTCAAGAGATGGGGTGAGCTCGCTTTCAATGCAGAAGACAGCAGCGGGCTCAGCTTCGTGGCGCCCCGATCCTTCAGGGCACAGCCACGAGTAAGGCGGACTCTATTCTGGTTGGCCGACTGACTAATTCGGCCTGTAGCTGCCTTGTTCTCTGCGACTAGGTCTTCACATCTCAGATAGTCATTGGATGGAAGATAATTCAGAGAAGGGGTTGTCGTGTGAGTTGCGGTTGAAAAAGACACCAACGCGAGAGTGCGGGGAAAATCGTCCCAGCCTTGCCGTCGGTTTGCTCGAGTCACGCTTGGCCACCTTAAATGTGGCATTTAAGAGGCGTAGGCGCTTACGCCTCGTATTCAGTGATTCGAGTGATAAATTCTAGCATCGAAAGACGCCGTGGTCTTTCTTTCTTTCTTAATGTCCGAACGTGCACGTTTCTCGCCCAGACACTTTGTTCTACAGTCCTGATTTCACCTGCCCCGCCACAGATGGATACTCTTCTTGTGTCGGAGAAGCCTCCACCACTGAGATTTGACCCAAGCGACGGAAATGTCGTGAAGCATAAGCAGGACCTTAAAGAAGAGGTCGTAGGGACTCGACAGATTTCCGACAAGCCTGATGATATCGCAGAGCGCAGTCCTGACTTACCGGCGCCACGTATCAATGCCAGCGACCAAGCAGAACATCCTGTGTCTGTGACAAGAGACATTCCAAATCCGGATCCTGACAGTACGCCATACGATAATGCCAGGAACAACGAACGATATAACAGTATAGGGGCGTTACCGGATCAAGACGACTGGCAGGACAAAATCAAAAATCTGCCCAAAATCCCCGCTGTCAAAATGATGAACTTTGACCAGTTCAAAAATCGGCATGGACTGGAGAATGGCGTCCATATCATTGAAGTCCTCCGAGCCGGGTCGGGTACGAGAAACGAGATAAACAACTCGCAATTGGAACACACCAGGCAGGCACAGGACCATACCGCAGAGAGCCCTGATCTACAGGGAACCTGGATCCAGCGGGTTCGAATCCAGTCGGAGCCCATCACGCGGTACATTCAATATGTGGCGGGCGCCAGTGGCATGGATGTCACGCGGCCATGGACTTTCTTTCGGCCATTTCACTTTTTCATTGTCTTTCGCTCAAAGATGAAAGAAGCACTCGAGAACTTGGAAGAGACATGGGCTTACGCCGAGAGGTTGGAGTCTTCTGGTCTGAAGCAAACGGCTATAGTGGCAAGGGAGACACCGCCGGTTCAGGACAAGAAGGCTGGTGATGAGACGGAGGAAAAGAAAGAAGCAGAGATGGATCCCACTGGCCCGGAGATGAGCAGTATCACCGCGTTGAGACATATGCGCTGCTATGTAGAATTTGTGGATAAGGAGATATATCCGCTATTCGAGCGCTTGAGAGGATCAACACCACAAAAGATCCGCTTCGGTGATCTTTGGTTGCTTCTTAAATATGACGAAATGCTTTACTCTCCGCCCGAGGGAGAGGAGTCTCAGAGCTCAAGCCAGCCGATATCACCAAGATCAAAGTCGATGACTCAAACCGCCTGGAAACTGTGTGGAGAATGGATTCCTACCCCCAAAGATGGACATCCCAACGACCTTGGCGAAGAATCCCAAGAGTATCAAGCAATCTGCTACCATGTTGACCACGACGGTGAATCATACGGAGCAGTAAAGCACGTCTTCAAGATTCAGTACTTCGAAGGAGAGAGGGATATCACGTCGCTGCCTGTTTACCCGCTGCGGTTTGCAAAGGACTCCGAGCAGATCTTTGCGCGTCTAAAAGCCCAGGGCGAGAGATTCCAATCACTGATTCATGAGCGACACCTGCGTTATGAGGGGTGGACGGTCATCAACACTCCTACCGGAAAACTGATGACGGACTTCAAGACACCAGAGCACATCGAGAGTGAGGTGATCATTGACTTGGCCGAGGGATACCAGCGGTACCCGGCATGCAAGCCTGAGTTTGTCAGATATTACCTGGACTCAGACTTTTGGTCACTGGGCGAAGATAATATCGAAATCAAGCACTGGTCTGATGCGAAACGCACAAGGTTACTTCATTCCACCAAGGAGAGATTGGTTCTTGGAGACTGCTCATTCAACCGAAATTTCAACAATTGGCTGAAGAGTCAACCATCCTTCCAAATCGGTCTCGACACGAAACTTACTCAGGTCACGGGGGGTGATGTTGCTCTTTTCCCGCGGCGTCTCATGGCGTATGTATTACGAGAACGAAAGTTTGTGATGGTGGATATCTGGTCTCTACAGCCAGTAATGGCGCATACAAATGCCTTCCGAGATTTGAAAATCAAGCCCAGCCACAAGCGCACGGTGATGTCACTGGTGCAGGCGCACTTCAAGCGTGAAGAATGGCGCAAGAAACACCCGCGAGTGGACCTCAGTCAAGACCTCATTCCGGGCAAAGGGAGCGGCTTGATTATCCTGCTGCACGGTGCCCCTGGCGTTGGTAAAACCGCCACCGCAGAAACCGTTGCGCAGGCGGCCAAAAGACCGCTGTTTGCTATCACCTGCGGTGACTTGGGACTAACGCCTAGCGAGGTCGAGGAAGCGCTCAGCAATATTACCCGCCTGGCGCACCTCTGGGGCTGTGTGCTACTCTTAGATGAGGCTGATATCTTCCTGTCGAGAAGGGGGATCACTGACTTCAAACGAAATGCTCTTGTTTCAGGTATGTTGTTGTGGTTGCTTATGAAAAACTCTGGTTCGGCGGACTGACTCCTGTCCAGTCTTTCTCCGTGTACTCGAATACTATAGCGGTATTCTCTTCCTGACCACGAATAGGGTGGGGTCGATTGACGAGGCATTCAAGTCCCGCATCCATATGAGCCTGTACTACGAGCCACTGAAACGGAATCAGACATTAGCCATCTTCCAGACCAATATCGATCGGCTTAAGAGAATCGAAGCCAAAAGAAAAGAGCAGCCGCAAGTCGAGGAATGGAGGGAACCACCGTTGACGATCAACGAAGACGGCATTCTAGACTATGCCGGATGGTACTTCGATTCTTTTCCCGAGGCGCGATGGAACGGACGCCAGATCCGCAACGCATTTCAAGTCGCTTTCTCCCTGGCTCAGTACGACACACGGAAAAGCTCCCTCGATAATTGGGGAGACGGCCCAGAGCCCGAGGACGAAGAACCTGCTACCGGCCCTGTCCTGGATTGGATGCAGTTCGAACGAGTTGCGGAGGCGATCGACCAGTTCGACAACTATCTGCAGGAGGCGACTGGGGTCACTGACCTCGATGCTGCACGAGTCGATCGCATCCGAGCGGACGATTTTGATTACCGTCGCACCGCACCCCGTCCGCGGTATCAGCCCGCACGCTTGGCTCGCGGAAGACCCGCTGACTCGCAGCTTGCTCGTCCTGACCACTATCGATCGAATGTTCGCTCCAATCCACCTAGACGTCCACCTCAAGGTCGGGGACAGCCAGCCAGTCACGTTGATCAGAGAGAAAAACTGCCCGCAAGTCAGGGTGGACTGTACGAGCCAGGTCGGCGGCGCTATCAGCCAGGACAGGGCGCTTCTGGAAATCATCCACAGCGCCGGCCGCAACCTCGAGGAGGAAATGTGGTTCCCACGGACTGGGATGATGAAGCGTCGACTTATCCGGATGATCCCCCGGTGATGGAGGAAGCGGAATATAACGATGCCTCATATGATCATGGCGATGATTTCGAGGAGGATGATAGATACTAAAGGATATTATACAATAGACCTATCAATTTTTGCTAGGTGAACACACAATGTATGACTGTGAGAGGGTGAGGTTGTACATGGGTTAACCACATGAGTATGATTACTATGCCACCCAGGCAGGCTACGACTAACTTAAGGGGGACTAGCAGAATGGAGATCAAAAGGCGGCAAAGCCGAGGTTGCCGAAGGTCCAAACAACACAACAACCGCGGCTTTCCACTGGGGCTCGCCCGCTTACTGTGGAGAAGAAACACCGCATTAATGGAATGAACTGGCCTTCTTCTTACCCATCCCTCCTCCAACTCATTAACTACATTTCCCACTCAAAACTCCACCAAACTCCACCATGCCGTTACCGAAAGAAGAATACCTCAGCGCCTCGTGGAAGGATGGCATTTTTGGTAAGTCCTCTCACAAGCTGAGCCAGGTTCTTATCATGCAGGCTGACTGTGGCTGACTCCCCCCCTTGGCAGCGAATAAGGTCGTCTTCTGTACGGGAGGCGCGGGCACAATCTGCAGCGCACAAGTGCGTGCTCTCGTACATCTAGGCGCCAACGCCTGTATCATCGGTCGGAATGTCGAGAAGACCGAGAAGGTTGCCAAAGACATTGCGACCGCCCGCCCTGGGGCCAAGGTGATCGGCATCGGAGCCGTGGATGTGCGAAAGGTTGAGAGCCTCAACGATGCCGCCAGCCGCTGTGTCAAGGAGTTGGGGGGCATTGACTATGTTATGTATGAATCCCGACACTTGAGACTTAGTCTGATCTATTGTGCTTTTGCTGACTGGCCCGCGTATAGTGCTGGCGCAGCCGGCAATTTCCTGGCGTCGATCAACCAGCTGTCCGCCAATGCTTTCAAGTCGGTCATCGACATTGATGTCCTTGGGTCCTACAACACCCTAAAGGCGACGCTACCTTACTTGGTGGAGTCGGCAAAGAAGCACAGCATTGACTCGGATACACGTAAGTAAAGTCTCGGAATCTCGGAGTTATCGGAGCCTCCTGTTGCCGCATTCCGCGCTTTGTGCCTGATAATTGTGCTTCTAGTCAAACCATCTCCGCTGGGTACCGGAGGCCGGATCATCTTTGTTAGCGCCACCATTCACTATAGAACCATGCCGTTCCAGACGCATGTGTCGGTTGCCAAGGCCGGCGTGGACGCGCTGTCGCATAGTGTGGCTATCGAATTTGGGCCGCTGGGGGTGACTTCGAACATCATTGCACCGGGTCCGATCGGCTCGACGGAGGTATGTTAATGATTCGTGCTTGAGATCTATTGCTGTCTGGGGCTAATACCTGGGTGTAGGGCATGGATCGTCTGCTGCCGACCGATAACAAGGAGGCCTATGTCAAGTCTCAGCCACTGGGGCGGCTGGGCTCCGTGCGCGACATTGCTGATGCCACTGTATATCTGTTTGCTGACACTGGCAGCTATGTCAGTGGCCAGACGCTTGTTGGTAAGTTTATTTCTGATCTGATTTGGTGGTGAAATAAGATACTGATGGTGTGAGCTAGTCGATGGGGCATCATGGCGCATGACGGCCGGGGGGGCCGCTCAAGGCGCTCTTCAGTATCCCGATTTCCTCCTGTCCGGAGATGCGGTACCTAATGTTAAGGGGCAGAAGACGTCGAAGCTTTGAGCGGATGGGATAGAATGGGTATGGGGATTTGAATAGAGATAGATAGAGCCTACTATTAGAATAGTGCAGCGGATCGTATTCGTATAAGAGTGCTGTTGCCTGGAGAAGAAGTACGCGCTTTACCCGGACTTAATTACTGTATGGGGATGAAATCAAGGAGAATCATGGATAGCTGAGATAATCAACCTTGGGCGTCAGATCTATTTCGAGCATTGTCGAGTCACGTGCAGAGTCTGACTGAAGAGGATGCGTCAGCTATTCTGGAAAAGGACTAGTGGCCAAGGACCAATGCGTCATCAGCCCCGTCACAGCGCTCCTTTCAACCAATCAGCAATCCAGATTGCCCCCCGAGACTGGCCCCAGGCATCCAAGCCCCTCTTCTCTCAGGCTCTCAGGCACTGATCCATAATGGCTCCTGAGTTTCAAGTGCTCGGCGGCAAAAAGAGGCCAAAAGCGCCGGCCGCTAAGCCCGTCCGCGCGCCCATCACCATTCAATCCCACTCCATTCACTCCATCCACTCCATTCATCCAGCCTTAATTGTCTTGTCTTTCTCCGACTAGTCTCTAGTCGCCTGCGCCGACTACGTACGACAACTGTATTTTCTCCTTAGGTCACCACCCCATCACACCTTCCCTTTCCCTTCATCTACTCTGCTCTTTGTTCTTCATCTCATCTCATCTCTACTTCTGTCAACCACACTCTATCTATCCAACTCACTTACTTTACTTTGTGTTCAACAAACATCATCCGCTCCTTTCATTTCATGTGCATGACCTAGATCTCCTCCATCCTTTCCATATCCATCCACTATGCAGCTTCGCTCGTGCTTAGTAGGGGGCACTCTGGCCCTCGGTGCCAAAGCCCTGCTGGTTATCCCCGAAGTTGAGGGCGAGTCTATCGCCCCCGAAGCCGATTTGCCTCCCTTCCACCCTCTAGAGGCCTACGCCCCTCAGCAGTCGCAAGTTGAGCTTGCCTGCACCGAATGTCCTTTCCGTGAAGTTGGTGAGGATGGAACAGTCAGCTGGACTGATGGCCACAAGACCTCTCTTGTAAGTCACACCATCATGTGCATGCTCTCATAGTGGGCGCTAACGTTCCTGTCCACTCTCACCAGACGCTCGAATTCACCATCGAAGACGGCTTCCTCCTGGCCAACGGTCGCCAGATTTTTCCTCCCCCTCCTCCGACCTTGATCACCGCCGTTCAGCACCGACTCTCCGATGGTGCAGAGTCCGACCCCATCGCCGTCGGCTATGCCGTCGAGGAGATGCCTATTCCGACCTTCCCGGAAGATCCGATGGATCTCGTGGAAGTTCGCTTCACAGTTCTCGACCTTGACAGCCACCCAGTTCCCCTCGACACTGTAGCCGTGACCCTCATCCACGACTCCAACACCGGTGAACTGTTCATGGCGAAGACCGAAATTGAAGAAACCACTCCCGACCGCGGCTCCTGGGCCCAGTGCCGTGGCAAGCCCAAGTGCCTCCGCAAGCTTCTGTTCGACCGCATGCGCTCCTTGTTCGCCGCGGCCAAGGCCCGGATGCTCGACTTCGCCCCCCGACCTAAGGGCCACCACTGTGGGGATGCCCACGGATTCGATCACGATCACCCTCCCCACCCTCACCACCACCACGGCGAGCACGGCCATGGAAAGCCCGACCCCGAGGGCTTCCCCGGAGGTTTCCTGCCCGGGATGGACGGAAAGGGCCACCATGGCTTTGAGGGTCATCACAGCTTTGAGGGTCACATGGGCAAGTTTGACGGTCCCCATGGTCATCACATGCACCACCACCACCATGACCGTTTGGCCCACACTCTTCACCGCGTCGTCCGCTTCATCGTCGTCCCCGCTATCCTCGGTGTCTTGGCTGGTTTGGCTGCCAGCGCCCTTGGCATGTTGGTCGGTCAGATCGTCGTCTTTATGTGGCAGCGGTACCGCCGCTCTGCTCCCAAGCAGTCCGTCGAGCAGGGCACCGTGTCCGAAAAGCAGGGTCTCATGACTGAAGCCTCCGACGACTTCCCTCCCGCTTACAGTGACGAGGAAGCCGTGCTTGAGGACGTCTCCGGCAAGCACTGATTGCGGTTCTCATGAGTTGCAGCAGAGCCTCTCCCGGTTGGAACGATCGAAATCTCGTATCCCCATATGGCCACGATGTGATGCTGGGGGAGTAATGCAGCAAATTCTAGCAAATAGATTGATATCAACAAGTCCTCGTCTGTGGTTTTTCCGTTTGTGACAGATATAACCTTCGTTCAAAAATTCCTTTCCTTCTTCGTCCTGCAGGTGTCTTAGCGGTGATCTTGTATTTGGTCTTGAGTCTGTCCAAAGCAGGTCTGGACTTTTAGGATGTTAGTCTTTAGTGTAGCAACTATCCTTTTCTTTAACAGGTACCTTACGTATTTTGAACTAGAAATAAGCCGTATTCTCAGGACTCTTGCAAGCCTTAAGCTGCCCATTACGATAACCCCACTGAGTCAGAGTCGACCTATTTTTCCATGTCTCACTTTCAGCAGTGATATGCATCACGTGATGGCGGATGCGGAAGGCGGCCAGGAACGATCATCGCCCGGAGGGAGACCTTCCCCTCCTCTTCCTGCTCTTCCTCCTCCTCTCAGGCTTTCTCTCCAAACATCCTCATTCCGAGTCCTTCTGTCACTCGCAGTTGGATCTCTACACTCGAATGATGCTGCGCTGATCTTAGATTATGATCCATCTTGCCTAAATGACTACCATCGATCTTTCCTTACACCTTTCTGGCTCCGTCCTGCTCGCCGTCTGAGCTCCAGCAGCTCCCGCATCCGCCCGCCCGCCCGTCCGTCAGCCAGCCAGCCTGCCTGCCAGCCTTATACTCTCGACTCCGGCGCATTCGGACACATCTCCTTTCTCTCATATATTCTCCTACTACCATAAAGGATCCTGTGCTGCTCTCCACTGACGGCATGATGCAGTGGACGTCATTCGTTCAGAAGGCCCAGTCTTTCATCGACCCGGCCAATTTCACCCTACCGACGCTCACTTCCTCCGATCGCAACCCTTCCAAGGCCTCCTTGTTTCGCCAGCAATTCCGACTCCCAGACTCCCAGAATCCGCTACAAGAGATCACCGCCGAACTCATCCTCCCTGTTCCGCATACCTCCGGAGATGGCCCTCGCAACCTCGACCACGCCGGCAACCGATATGCCGGGCGACTCCACCTGAGTGAGCGGTTTCTCTGCTTCTCCACACAGGCCACGAGCTTCCACCCCTCCGCTAGTCTCACGGCCTCGACACATTGGGCCGGCCAGACCAACGGCACAGGCCCATCTGGCAATGGGTTCACTATCCCGCTGTGCTGCATCCGGCGAGTGGAACGGCTGAACAGCCTCAGCCACATCTTCTCCCTGGCGCTGACGACATGGAACGCTGCGCTGGGCAAGCAACAACCTCCGGGCTTTATCCCGCAAAGATTCACCATCCAGCTGGCTGGAAGCAGGCAGGCCTGCGAACGGTTCTGCGACGGGCTGAAGAAAGGACTGCGGGAGGGCATGAAGGAGATCGAGAATCTGCGCATAGTCGTAAACGATTGCTACTCGGAATATCTACTCTCCGGGGCCAAGGGGAAAGCCCAGGATGGCGATGCCTCCGACGTGCGGCAGCCGCCCGATGCCGGGCTGGGGATGATCTTTCGCTATCCCGGCGATGCTCGCAAACTTCGCGACCGCAGTAAAATGCGATTGTGGGGGGAGTACTTTCGAGGTATGACTCCTCCGTGTGGAAACAGCCTTTTTAATGTCTGAGACGTATGTTGAGTATAACTTCTGTAGAAAACGGTCGCAACGCGACGCTCATCCGCCAGCCTACCTTCCATAAGCTGATTCGAGTTGGTCTTCCGAATCGCCTCCGTGGCGAGGTTTGGGAGGTCACGTCCGGTTCGTTGTACCTCCGGTTAAGGTCGCCGAATTTATACACAGACACGCTGGCCAAATTCTCGGGGCAAGAGTCCCTGGCGATTGACGAGATCGAGAAGGACTTGAACCGCAGTCTGCCTGAGTATGCCGGCTTCCAGAGCGAGGAAGGTATCGGGCGCCTTCGACGAGTCCTCACGGCCTACAGCTGGATCAATGCGGAGATCGGATATTGTCAGGCGATGAATATCGTCGTTGCGGCTCTTCTGATGTACGCGGTTTTGCCTTATCGTTGTCTCTTGTGACCATGGGCTAACCTATCATTCCAGATACATGTCTGAAGCGCAAGCTTTCTTTCTGCTCTCTGTACTATGCGACCGGCTTTTGCCGGGCTACTATTCGACTACCATGTACGGTACTCTGCTCGACCAAAAGGTCTTCGAGTCTCTTGTCGAGAAGACTATGCCTGTGCTATGGGAGCACCTGACCAAGTCCGACGTCCAGCTTTCCGTGGTCTCCCTTCCCTGGTTTCTGTCCCTTTACATCAACTCGATGCCTTTAGTCTTCGCTTTCCGCGTTCTGGATGTCTTCTTCCTAGAAGGGCCGAAGGTTCTGTTCCAGGTCGGGCTGGCTATCCTCCGAATCAATGGCGAGGAACTTTTGGATATCCAAGATGACGGATCTTTCATCTCTGTCCTCAAGTCGTACTTCTCACGCCTGGATGAGTCGGCTCACCCCAGATCGGAGAATCCCAAGCTACGCGCGATCACTCGTTTCCAGGAGCTGATGGTGGTGGCCTTTAAGGAGTTCTCCCAGATTACGCATCAAACCATTATCGAGCAGCGAGAAAAGCACAAGGACGCCGTGCTGGAGAATATCGAAAGTTTCGCCAAACGTACATCCATCCGGAACTTGGGTCCCGACAGCAAGAAACTCAGCATGGACGACCTTGGTGCCATCTATGACCGCTACTATGAAGTCTTGTATGACAACCAGCAGAGGCAGAAGTTGCAGGAAGAAGAGAGAAGACGCCAGGAAAAGAAGAGGGTCGAAAGGACTTCCATTCTTGGGCCTCCCGTTGATCGAGAGGTTGGCCGTGTCGGTCTCGGCCCTAGCCCGACACATATGGACTATGACGCCTTCCGCGAGTTTCTCGCCGTCACCGCGAAGTGGGCTGTTTCGGATTCGCCGCGCAAGTCTTCGAGCAGCGAGCAGAGCTCCAACAGCTTCCGAGGATGGGGCAAGGCAGCCGCGTGGAACACCAAGAATCAACCAACCGATCACGAATTCATGCAACGTCTGTACCGGAAATGGGCGACTGATCCAGAGGAGGGCATCAGCTTGCAGAACGTTGTCAACGGCTTGGCTCGGCTGAAGGGCCCGCGGGACATCATGAACAACATCCAGTACTTCTTCGATCTCTATGATGATGAAGGAAATGGCACGGTTGATAGAGAAGGTATTCTTCGCATGTCCGAGGCTTTGTTGTTCCTCTCCAGACGAGGCTTTGAAGGCACCATTACCCCTACTCAGTCTGTTGACGACCTGAAAGCGAATGATGGCGCTCATGGTGAAGATAAGCTGAGCACGGATGAGAAATTTTTGGGGAGTGTCAGCTCCTTCATCAGGCGTTGTTTCGAGTATGCCGACCCCAGCAAGCCCGGGGCCAAGGCAGCGGAAGCTCAGCAAGACGCGGATGAAGCTGCAGACAAACTAGGGTCTTTCAGTATCGGTGACGATGAAGAAGAGGACCTGCTTGATCTGGACGATGATACCAAATCCGACCACACAGCGGTGACGGAACAGCCTGCTCAGCTCGCTGCGGAAGAGAAGCGTGACTCCGAACACAGTCGAACCGCTTCCGAAAGTGCTAACCCGGCTCTTGATCCTAACAACCCTCTGCACATCACACTGCCCACCTTCCGCATGGTCATTTTAGCTGATGAGCTCCTGGAACAATTCTTCGACTCTTACTTCCCCCAGTCGTTCCACCTCTCCGACCATGGCTCATATGCTGCAACCGCTTCGTCCCTCTCGTCCAATCTTACGACGTTCTCCAATATCAACGCCCCCAAGCCCCAGAGTAGCGCCATGTCGGCCCCCTCTGTTGGGGGCGCATCGGGTGGTATTGTACCTCCCGGCCGAGGACTTCGCGGCGTCCTGGACAACATCGTGTCCGATGGAATCCGCATGGCCGCCGAAGTCAAGAAGCGCATGGACGAAGCGCAGCGCGAGCTGGAACGCAACGCCCTCGGTCGCGGTGAGGAGGAAGACGAAGAGGACGAGGAAGATTACGATGGTCGCACTGGCCCCACTTCCGCTCCGTCCATTGTCGGGGGCATTTCCAGCTGGGGAGCTGGCGCGTATGGCGCTGATCCGGACCGCCGTAGCGTACGGGATGCCGATCGTGACCTCCTCGAGGGCGCCGAGGTCGTCAGCATGCGCGGCAAGGACGACGCTTCCCTCCTTGATGACAAGGATGGTCACCATGATAATACTCAGGCTCCTGCGACAGCAGCAGCCCATGCACCCGACAACGTGGTCAGCAAAGTTGAATTTGAGTCTTAAATTATAGACATTTCCCGAGCTAGGCTCTCTCATCCACACTCATTCCATTCCACCGCTCCCCTTCCAACTTACACATCTACCCACCCTCCTTCATCCACTCCATTTCCTTCGTCCCCACACAGCCCTGGAGATGCTACTTCACCTACTCCCTATATGAATCTCCTAAAGATATTCCCTGAAGATAAAGAAAGATCCCTCGCTCCTACCGTACCTGCCTGGGAGGTCGGGCATGCAATTCCAATTCCTCTTATGCCTGTTTATATCGGCTGTCGCTTAGAGACCTTTCTTTTTACTTGATGTGCGTCTTCCAATGCATGTTCATGGACTTCATCCAGACTAAGACAGATGGATGTCGATGGTATTGTTGATAGTGATTGTATGTATTCGTCATCGTGATGTGTATGACCGTATGTATGCTTGCATGCATGTATGTATGGCTTTCGTGCTATGGAGTTTACGAAATAGGACTTCGCTTAGGCAGTCTCCTCTGACAACGAGCTGGATGCGAAGTAGAGTCTCAAGCGTGCTGTGCATTAATTCGGGACGGGCTCGTCGGCGCGGTACTGCCGCCATTATATTTCTCCTCGCACCAGACCCATTTCCTCGCTTCAGCTCGAGGAATCTAGCAGACAAGCCTCAACTAAAGATATAAAAAGTACCGCTTTATCGATTATCCAGCAACATGTCCAAATGAAAAAAAAAAAAAAAAAAAAGAAAAAAGAAAAAAAGAAAACCATTGGAAATGGTCGGAGTCTGTAGTTGGCTACCCGATTTCCACACTCTGAGTATAGTATGCATTTGCCGGCCTGATTGAACTTGTTTGATTATTTATATCCGCTAACCCTCATAACTACGGAAGACTCAAGGGATCGCCGCGCCCGGAACACACGCATACACCGGCAATTCTTGAGGATGGAAATGTCTTTTGCTAGTAGCAGAGTGATGCATCTTGTAACTTATCAAGGTTCGGGGTTGTTATTCGGCACTTTCATGGCTGATTTCATCCCGACTCTGCGTTCCGTGGTCGTTTTGGCAAAAGCGTTGCTTTGTTGGAGGTACTGTACTATGCCTTTGAATTTAAAGATCTGCAGGATGACATCAACAGATCCTTTAACCCTGAATTGGTTACCTCGTTACGTTGTTCCGGTTAGAGGGATGGGAAAGGTAAAAATCAAAACCACAACTCCAAGCTCCAACATGGTGTGAAGCGTAATAAGTTATCGTTGTCTACTTACTGAAGAGAGCGAGCGACCCCCGATAAAAAGACAAAAGAAATCTCCGATGCGGGGAATCGAACCCCGAGCTGCTGTGTAAGAGACAGCGATGGTTCATAATGATTCAACCACGATTTATGCAATATGTATGTATCTCCATAGTCTATGTATGTACATCTCCACATCATTCAACCGCTTGATTAGAAAGATTATTTGGCTTCGCTGTGCGTACGACGGACAAACAGACACGGATGCCGGATGTGAGCCGGGCATAATCAATGGAGAAAGTGATTTTCCAAAAGCTCGGACATCCAATCGGGAAGATTGAGAAAAAAACAATTAAATGGCAAGATGTAGAAGAAAAGTCTGGGGTATAAGATAAAAAGTGGGTAAGGAAGAGTTTCGAGTGAAGTCAAGAGAAGAAAAAGAAGGGGTCTATGTAAGGAAGTAGTTTTGAGGGGGTGATTGATCCATGCCGACCGATCGCATCGCCAGAGAGAACATGCAAATGGGCTGGAACAGCCCGAGAAAGAAGATACTGCACTGCTGAAATCATAGCAGAGTGGCAGTTAGTAGAACTCGAACTTAGCCGAAGAAACGATGTTGACGAAGGTTTTAAGGCCAGATCCCTTCATCAGTTTAGTCCTTCTGTCCCTCGTTCTCGATCAACTCCAGAATCAGCTGGCTGCGCTCGTATTCCGGATGTTGCATGCAAATCTTGACCGTACGGCCACTGCTTGCGAGCGCACTACCATTCGACAGTCCACTGGAAAGGTTCACGGAACCTCCGGAGTTCGTCGGAATACTGTTGGCGCCTGACCCGGGCATGCTACTGCCATCATCAAGACAGACAACACCATGACCCGGGATCACCTGGCGAAGGCGACCATTCATCGCATTCCGCACTTCGACGAAGTCGTCATTGAAGAGAATAAGGAAACGGCCGTACAGACACGCCGAATGAGCATGGCCCACAAACTCCATGACCACGCTGCGGGACACGTCGCCGTGCTTGTTGACATATACGGCACATTCCGTATACACCACCAAGAACTCGCTGTCGCTGAGTCGGAACATACCCAGCGGGCGCAGAGTGCCAATGCGATGGGCAATGCTGGTCAACTGGGCCTGCGCTTCCGGGGGAGCCTCGGAGCGGAAGTCAGGGACGGACCATGTGTATTTCTTGTCAATGGTGAGAATCTCGATACCCCTCTGCGTTGAGATAGCCAGAGAAGAATGGAACAGGTTGATACCGTAGCATTCCGAGGGAATGTAAAATTCATCGTACTCGCGGAAGAACTCGGTCTGTGAACGGCGAGAAAACAGACGAGTTCGACTGCTGGATGACTTTTGAACCACTGGTTCGAGGATCTAGACTAAATGAGCGAAATGCACTGATGTATGGGTGACGAAGGGACAAACCTTGAATGTGGACGAGAGCCCATCTCGCTTCTTGTACATGATCAATGTACGATCCTTCATGTGACCTGCTGCGAAGAACCCTACTTCGCGGCTACCTGACAGCTTCTGCGGTGCGCGACGGGCCGAATCAGTCGTTGTCTGGGTGGTAACGCCGCCCGGAGGGCAGACAACATCCAAGTGATACGCTATCAAGGATTTGTCGGCTATGAGCACGAAGACGTTGAATTCCTCGAAGACCGCGATTTGAGTGACTCGGATGATTGGTATGGCCTAAAGCGGGACATTAGTGTCAAGCTGATTGACTGAGAACTCATAACTTACCCGGACCCAGCCACGAGGGTCATTGTAGTCTGAGATATAGACTCCGTAGTCGGTACCGATAGCACACATCATTCGGCCCGGGGGTTGCTGGAAGACCGTAGCACAGTGAACCGCAGTCCGGCAAACAGGAGGCGGGCGTGGCGAGCCTGCGTACCGCTCTTCCACATCCCTGATGGCTCTGTCAAGAGGTGTGGCATCAATGATCACGCTCGTTGGAGGCAGAGCAGCCTCAGACGTGGCAAAAGCAGTGTCAGCCAGCACTCGGAGTCTGAAAGGTTCGGCGTTCTGTGCAAACAATGCAGCGGCGTGTTTCGTCTTCGCCACGGTGATTTTATCACACCACTCTTGCCGGCTCTGAGAAGAGAAGGCATACAGCGTGTAAGTCCCATTCTTTCCCAGGTGCTTGATTTTGAACGGATACAGGATCTTATCATCCTTGGAGCTTTCCAGCACAGTTGCAGGCACCATCGTTTTGCTCGAGCCTGAGTTTCCAGAACTGGCCGAGTTACCACTAGCAGTATGGGCTAAAGTGTTTCCGCCTACACCGCGGTTGACGGCCTGCGGTTGGGTCATGGTAGCCACACCACGAACCGCTGATTTGACCACGGGATCATCGTTGGTGCTCTCCAAAACCAGGAGGTCCATGGGGATAGGCAGCTTCGAAACATCGTATCCCTCGTACTTGATCGTCCTCGACGGGTCACGAGTCGTAAACGTTTTGGCCAGCACCAAATAATGATCAAAGAGAATGGCATGGGTGTCCACCAAGAAACGGGTTCGCGTGCCGGGTCGCTGCAGGTCTCCTCGGAAAACGATTTGACGGCCCAGATGTTCCAGGTTCAGCTCCACTTCTTTCTTCATCTCCGGGCGAAGCTGCAGCTTCGAGCTGAGCTCTATCAGCTCGACCTTCTTGGTCATCTCGCCCACTTTGGCATCACACTCCAGAGCCACCTGCTTGATCTCTTCGATCGCCTGAGCAAGGTTTGCTTTCTCTTCCGAGTCTTTGACCATGTTCTTATACACGGTGGTCAAAAGCAGCGTGTAGCGCTGGATACGTGTGATTGGAGCTTTGAGATAGGTATCCCAACTCAAACGATTCGACATTTTATGGTCACGGGCTTGGTTGAGGAACTGCCGAAAAGGTACGTTCACCTCCGCTTCTTTGCGAACAAGATAATTGGCGTGAGGGAACGTGGCCGCATATTCAATATAGACAGCCCTGGCTTTTCGAATCCATTCGCGGAAGATATCGCTAAAACCAGCAATGAATGGTCCCTGCTCCTTCTGACGGTACTTGAGTTGCGCGAGAAGGTAGTCCTCATTGACTTTCTTGACCGGATCCACCTTTCCAAAGACATCATTCAAGAACTTGCTCAGACGCTTGGGCTTGATCACCGCGGGCTGTATTTGAGTCAATTGATCACGGTAGAGCTCTCGCAGAACGTCAAGTTGAGCAATGAACGAGTCCTCGGTGGTTACAATCTCGTGGAGATTATTTTGGCGATCAATCTCCTTCTTTGGATATGTCTCCCAAATCTCCTTGGGAACTTTGTAGAAAGTGACCCAGTCTTCGGCCTTCTTCTCCGCTTCCATCATTTGCGCCTTCAAATTCACCTTCTTTAGCGTTCGCATGCAGTGATGGGAGTAGCACCGGCCGAACACCTCCGTTTCATGTTCGTGTAACCGGGGTGAGTAGCATCCCGTGCCAGTAATCTGGAATAGGACTCCAGATATCGTGCCCGAACTGAATTTGACCCACTCTTCGTCTTTCACAAGAGCCTCTTCGGTGAGCATGTTCTTCACCACGCGGGCAGCCAAGGTTTCAGCGTCCGCCATGTTCATGGTGGGGACTTTGTGGGTGAACAAGGCCACAATGGCATCCACAATGGCCTGCTCCTTGAGGTCCGTCTCCTCCTCACTGAGCTCGCGAATCCAGGACAAGACAGAGCTCAACGCCCACGGCTCCGAACAGCGACGGAAATGCTCGGATGAGAGCTTAGCGGGGTTGAACTTTTTGCGGCGTCCAGCGGGGATGGCAGGCAGATCGAGCGCCATCGCTGCCGCAGCAGCATCGGGAGAATCGTCAAACCTAAGCGCGCCATACTGCTGCTGCCGGAGCAACTCCTGTTGCTGCTTGTACTTGGCCCGATCTGCATCCGTTTTCGATCTGATAGGGGGGTCAGTACGAGGTCCAATTGGATGGCTCGATAGAGATGTGGACCGTGGCACTTGAGCAGAATTGGACACGGCCGGGTTGTAGGAATCAGGAGCAACAGGAAAATAAGAGGGAGAATACTGGGTAGCATCCCGCACATCCGCTTGGTCCTGGTGACGATACGTTCCGGCCGGCATCAAGTGAGACCGAAGATTCGGGTTGCTGGCCGGTTCGACAGGAGCTGGAGGCAGGGGCCGCATCCCGGGATGAAAGAAGAGGTCCCCTGGTTCACCCCCCTGGCCGGAGCTATCGCTTTCCGATTGCTGGAGGTCCTGATGTTCCCCCAGCGGGCCGTTAGTCTCATCACCATAATCGAAGCTCATTCGGCGCTGATAAGCCCCAGGCTCGGACAACCCTCCCGTGCCGCCAGCATCCACTCGGGCATGATGAGGCATCTGCGCATAAGGGTACCCAGCCGAGTCAAGCGTGGGCGGATAATCGTAGTCCTCCACATAGTCGTCGCGATCATCTGCCGACAGATGGGAGCCCCTCAATGAGCCCGAAGTGGCTGGCAATCGGTCATCACCATAGCCATCAGTGGCGTAGCCATTCTCATCGTATCCTCCTGTTTCGCCATAACTACCATCCGCGTAGGAGAATTGGTCATCCTGAGGCCAGTCAGTGAGGGGAGATGTTGCCTGTGTGTCTGATCGCGCTCCGTAAGCACTGATGATCGATGCGTTGGTTTCTCGTCGCGCACGGTCCTGCAACCGCTCGGCTTGAGCGCGATCCTCCTCATCGGCCATTTGCAACATTGCCAGACCTGCCGCTGCCTCCGCATCGCTGTCGTCACTATAGGCGTCGTAATTCACATACTGGCCCGTTCCAGTGGCCATGCTTCCATTGGTATGAGTGTGACTTTCATCAGGAGAGAGTTGATAAGATGGATCTTGTGCGTCGGCATACAGGTCGGTTTCGGCATCTACCGGTGGACCTGGCAGGGGCCGAGCTTGAGGGTGTCGCGTCAGCGTATCTGTGCGGCGCGGTGACACCGGGGATTGGAGTTGGTGCACGGGAGGAGTTGGCAAGGACCTTCCGCTGCCGGAAAGTGTCAAGCTTGCACGTTTTGCATAGATGTCGTCTCCCATTGACGAATGCGCTGGGGGCACGGGAGGTTGATCATCTGAAGCGGAAGGCATAACGGCATCGGATCGACGGGGGGACTGAGGGACATAATTCGACAATTGGGCGCTTGTTACGTACGGAGGAGAAGCGGGAGGATTCGGATCAGAAGGACCAAAAGTCGCAGGCGAGGATATATTGTAGGAGGACTGTTGTGCAAAGCCGTACTGCGCAGCCGGAGACACCCCTCCATACTGCGCAGCCGGTCTGCTTCCATAGGGATGATCCGGGCCTCGGGGAGGGGGCGGTGGCGGTGGAAGTTGTGGATGAGGAGGTCCGTATGTCTGCGGGGTGGGAGGAGCCTGGTTATATGTCAAGGACGGTTGTCGTTGAATCGCAGCTGGGTGTATACTGGCAGTCTGGTAGGCAGCGGGGTTGTACGGTTGATGACCAGCAGCGATCGGGTTGCTTTGCGGGGAGGCTGGACCCGAGTATGCGATCGGGCTGAAACCGACTTGCTGCTGGGACGGAGTGGGCGGTAGCGCGTACTGTTGAGGATTATACGCGAGCTGAGTGGGGGAGGTAGCGGCGGAGACCGACGAGGTGTATTGGTATTGGTAGCTGGACTGCGAGGATGCGCGAGTGCGAGACATCTGAGGGGAGGAGGGAGTGGGAAGATGCGCGTAGCGTGGGTCTGCATGGTCTTCGCGGTCCTGAGCCCCATAACGAGCATTCACCTCGGTCGCTCTGGCGTTCTGTGGCTGGGCGGATCCCAGAAGTGCTGCATCGTCCCCCACGTTGTAGCTAGGCATGCGGCGGAGTTGTGGGCTGGTGGGCTGAGTGGCATACAGGTCATATCGGGTGGGCTGCGCTGAGGCCGGAGGGGAATTCGTTGATTGGCCGTAGATCGGGTAGCCATTCTTGTAGTGTGCCATGATGATTGCAGCGAGCAACAGAGAAAGTAGACCCGGATGGTGGAGGAGGGGGGCGAGGTTGAGCGCACGCGACCGGAGGAAAGGAAAGGAGGAAGCTCGCAGTGGATGGATCGGCGCTGAGAGAAATCCCACGTTGTGGCTGTCAAGTGAAGTGGGGAGGGGGAGCTGATTAACAATCGGCCACTCAGGGGAGAGAATACAGCACCCCGGATCACAGCAGCAGCAGATGTGTGAACGGAGAGAAGCAAGACTTCAGGGACTGAGAGAGAGGGAAAGGCGCGATCGCCTACTGGAGCTTGTTGGTAAAGATAGTGTATCGAGCCTCATGCGGAGGTGAGCCGCCAACGACAATAACAACAACAGCAGCAGCAGCAGCAACAGAAAAGAAGCAGGGTCATCCACCACCTCTCACATACCCTGCACAGCCAGGCGATCGAAAGTCCCACAGGGAAGCTTGGTTGAAGAGGGAAGTGAGAAGGTAACTGGACGTCACCAGGTATTAAGGAAGAGAGAAAGAGGGAGGGAGAGAGATAGCCTGGAGAGAAGAGGGAGTAGAGTAGAGTAGTAGAGAAAGTGGAAGGGTGGGGAGGAGAAGGCACAGCTGGAGAAGAAAAGGGTAAATGAAAGCGATGGCAGCCACGGAGAGTACGGAGTACCTTCCTTAGCCTTGGCAATGGAGAGAAATTATGGTGGATTGGCGGAGATCCATCCATTTCAGGAGTCGGAGCTGTATCCGGTAGGCGGTCAACTTAGTAGGGGATTCTGCCTTTGGTTGCTGCCTTCAAGAGAAAACATCTCAAATAATGAATAACTTATACTCATTGTGGCTTGTTTACACTACTCTACCCAATTCTTTTACTAGTATATGGGTATTTGGATGGGTCGTTGATTCTTCAACTCTTCCCACATTTTGACATCCCCATGTTCTCCACACATTGCGCAGAACAACCAGCCATAGTTAACTACAGACTCGTGGTCTGTCCTGCAGGGTCCCGAAATGCGGATTGATTGGAAACAGCCAGTACGCGATGCACAACCGAAGAAAGTTAACGGAATCTGCACTTGCGAACGCTCAATCTGAGAGAGAGAAAGAACAAGAAAGCAAAAGAAAGCAGAACAAAACATCCACTTCCGACCCCTTACACTGATCTAAACACTAAACTCCAGTCGATTGCCCGCAAAGTCTCGGGCAAAGAACCGACGCGGATATTCCTCCCCCGTCGGACCCGAGCACATTCCCAACCGATCTACCTCCATCGGAGCCGCGGGACCTCCGCTTTCTTGATGCGCTAGGATGCGGTTCTGCAGCGTCTGTAACTCATCCAGCGAGGAGACGCGCAGGCAGGCGTGGCGCTGGGAGTCGAGCTCGGGGTTAGGGCCCAGGTTGACGTGGATTTGTTGACTTCCATCGGGGGTAAGGTTAAACCTTCTCCAGTAAGCAAATGGATCGCGGTATTCTAAGATGTTGAGAGATCGGGACGCACCAAAGGATGGTCCCCTTCTGAAGCTCGGGAACGGGGGCTGATTCTAGGCCGAGAGTGTCGCTGTAGAATTCGGTGGCTTGGTCCAGGGTGCCATCAGGCACGAGAATATTAACGTGATGAATGCCGGAGATCATTGTGCGGAGATGGATTTCAGAAAGGAATTATTCGTCTTTCAGGTGGTGGTTGGACCAGAGGGGGGTCAATGTTACTATATATCAGCAACGTGACGGGTCGGAGGGGTTGTTAGTTGAAGGCAAAACAATTGTGGATGAAGTCATGCAGACCCCGCATGCCACCTTTATATATCCTGGTGACTGACTCAACACGAGCCATGGACCAAAGTGGAAGCATTTCCCGCCGAGGTGGAACAGCGTGGGTGTCTCGGAATCCCTTTTCCTGGGATAATTCCCCGCGGGGTAATGTCGTATCTAATCATCGCACATCGTGTTTGTTATGTACCGTATGTTTGTGCTATACTTAGCATGTCAAATGCTTCGGACTATTATCCGTGCAGCTTCCCATGCGGGGATGAAAGGTAGTAAGTAATTCGAGCAGAAATGAAATAACATGGAGTTAAGTTGCTATAACGATGGAGTGTAGGGCCTCTCGGACTTTGTTTGTGAGAAGCCGACACAGGGACGGGGTTGGATCTACCTGCGGGCCGAAGCCGACTCTTATACCAAGAGCTTGTGTCTGGTACAGGAGATGCCTACCTATTCACCTGGGGCAGGTGATCTGGGTGGTGTGGCAGGTACATGTAGCAGCACTTAGCTGGTCTGTGCGCACTGGTCCCTGAAAGAACTGACTGAAGGTGAAAATGTGGCCACGGAATCAATTCCGCCAGCCGGAGCGGATCAACTCCGGGTACAGTACTCAGTACGGCTTCCCCCATCCCCGATTTTCTCCTCTTTCCCCATCTTCCTCGTTATATTCCAACTGCTCTCCGGATCTACACAACATCTCATCTTTCTTATCTTCTTCTCTGACATTGTTCCGGATCATACGATCCTAATCAGCAATCTGAATATTTACAAGAAAAGATTGTCTTTTCCAGCAATCCCCTAGGCTGCTCAGCCACGCGCAGCTGCGGTGGAGGTGGACTGGGCTCGGCGCTACTGGCCTTCGAGCTGCTTCACAGTGATGCATTGCTCCCAATGAGTGGATTACTCATGCACTGACTATCGATCTGTGTATGCTTGACCCGAGTGTATCTGCTTATCTTCTGATTTGGTGCTATACTAACTGGTTCCTGGCTGGCCCCCAGACTCCCTCAACTCAGCCTGATGCCGAGTACCCGATGATGTGCTTCCCGTCTGGATCCACTCGCAGCCGTGGTCGCTCACCTCTGCGGAATTAACAATTAACACCTGTCGCCTGCCTGCCACATTGACTTGCCTCACTCGACTCGACGATGGTGAAATCCAAGCGAATGATCCCACGAAATGACTATGACTCCGTTTCTTCCCGCGGCCGGGCTTTACCCGCATTCAGCGCAGCTGGCACCCTGGCGATAAGTGGTGGATTGCCACTCTCGGAACTCGCAAGATACGCACTATGGATCTCGACATAATGGCCCCGTCTCTGACCCACTTCAACCGGCATCGGCATCCGGGAGGAAAACTTTTTGAAGGAGGGAAGAGACGAAAAAACCGGTCAGCTTGCCAGGACCTAGCTCCTTTTAAATGATTCTTTGGCCCCCATTGGATCGTGGTGTCCTGCTCATTCCTGTCTCTCGCCGCCGTCGCCGTAAGGAAATTCCTCACGGGCACAGATTTTGAACTGTGAACATGAGTCAAGTTCCTGCCGAGAAGTATGACCTCGAGGCCGAGGACGCTTCCTCGGTCTCGGACCATTTCGCCAGGTCTTCCCGGCGCGATTCTCGGGCGGAGTACCCGGACCACCATGATACCATTGAGCTGGAACGAATCAACACCTACCGTCTGCAACA
This sequence comes from Aspergillus aculeatinus CBS 121060, assembly GCF_003184765.1. Lineage (NCBI taxonomy): Eukaryota > Fungi > Ascomycota > Eurotiomycetes > Eurotiales > Aspergillaceae > Aspergillus > Aspergillus aculeatinus. Next base: position 960,983 of record NW_020291470.1, read on the forward strand.
ACAACTCACGGTCGGATCTAATCGTAGTCGTACCCCGCGTGAACAATGGCTCCCCATGGGTGCCGGAAAGCCCTATCCGCCCGCCCTTCCGGACTCGGAGGCATATGTGGTGGAGTTTGACGGAGCCGACGACCCCATGCACCCCCAGAATTGGCCCCTCAAGCGGAGGTACGGCACGTCTTATTTGCCGTGTGCTTATACCTGCTAATGCTTTCCCAGAGTCATGATTGCTTCTCTATTGACCTTCTGTGCCTTGGTCACCGCTTTCGCCAGCGCGGTTTTCGCAACGGCGGCCTCAAAGGTCGAGAAAGCCTTCGGGTTTGGTTCCGAAGTTGCCGCTCTGGGCACGACTCTCTACGTACTGGGGTTTTCGGCTGGCCCGACTGTATGGGCGCCCTGCTCCGAATTGCTCGGTCGGCGATGGCCATTGATGATTGGCATGTTCGGATTTGACATCTTTACCATCGCTTGCGCGACGGCTAAAGATACGCAAACCGTCATGCTGACCCGCTTTTTCTCGGGATTCTGTGCGGCCAGCGTCATCGCCCTGGTCCCTGCCAGTCTTTCCGATCTCTTCAACAATGAACAACGAGGAATTGCGATTGCCATGTATACGATGTCCGTATTCACAGGACCATTTACTGCACCTTTTATCGGTGGCTTCATCACTGAGAGCTATCTCGGCTGGCGTTGGACCCTCTATTTGCCTGCTATCGTCGGATTCTTCAGTCTGGCATTGATGATAGTTTTCTGTGAAGAGACATACGCCCCTGTCATTCTAGTACAGAAGGCAGCTATCCTCAGACGCCAGACTCGAAACTGGGGCATCCATGCACGCCAGGCTGAATTGGAAATCGATCTGAAGGAGTTGGTGACGAAAAATCTGGCCCGCCCGTTCTTGATTCTCTTCACCGAACCGATTGCCTTCCTGCTTACTTTGTATATGTCTTTTATTTATGGGTTAGCGTATGCCTTGCTCGAGGCATACCCGATTGTATTTTCCGGCACCTATGGTATGACTGGAGGGGTGGCCGGTTTACCCTTCATTGGCCTGATTATCGGAGAAATATCTGGCAGCGCTTTTGTCTTATCCATGCAAGGGTCATATACTCGGAAGCTGAAGGCCAACAACAATGTACCCGTTCCCGAATGGCGGTTGCTGCCATGTATTATCGGTGGTGTGGCATTTGCAGGGGGCTTGTTCTGGTAAGAATCGTCGTCCTGTGATGGTTCATCGCTTGCTAACAGATCATACAGGTTCGGTTGGACAGGCTGGAACAGTTCTATTCACTGGATGGCTCCTACGGCCGCCGGAGTCATGGTCGGGTTTGGAATTACTTCAATTTTCATGCAGGGATTCAACTATCTGCTGGACTCATATTTGCAATTGTGAGCTAACCTTCCGAGCTCACTTCTCCATGAACGCATTCACTAACCCATTGCAGTGCTGCGTCGGCCTTCGCAGCCAATACCATGATGCGGTCCATGGTAGGGGCAGTCTTCCCTCTCTTCACGGAGCAGATGTTCCATAATCTAGGCATCCAATGGGCTGGTACCTTGCTTGGGTGCATTGCGGTGGTGATGATTCCGATTCCTATACTCTTCTACGTGTACGGCCCACGTCTACGAAGGAAGAGTAAGCTGGCGCCGCTTGTGGAGCCAACGGAACAGCTGAAGGAGGCATAGGGCAGATGGAATGTGAAACTCACCTAGATTAATAGAACCTCTGTGCAGCAGTGGACTGCCACTCCAGCCACACCAGATACGATCACAAGCCAACGATGCGCATCAGCTCAGCAAGAACTGGAACGTGCGTCAAAATCAAAGAAAAATGATGAAACTACGTACGGTTCGGGAATTCAACTATTATCTTTGCCAATTCCATCAGACAAGATGCGGCGTTGCTATGTAGGGGCTGCTTCTCGAACTTTAACCGCCGGCCATTGTCGGGGTCAAAGCCTTCAGGCCCGTCTCTCCTTCTGCAGGAGATGAAGAAATGGATTAAACTTTGATCTACAATGGCTGCAGATTTCATCCTTCACGACATGGCGTGGATACCATTGCTTGACACTGCGAAACCCAGGCTTGGACTAGAGAATACTTTGCCTTAACGGAAGGATTCAACATACAAGCCTCAGCAAAGGTGCCGTATCGAGATACGGGGTACGAGAGAGCAAACCAAGACACTAGTTTGGAAGGCAATGCTTTACTATCTACCACCGCCGCAAACAATATTCTTGTACGCTTACTACATCTCCATGCTCCCAGTCACCAAGTCATAGGGAAAGCAGAAAGATCGGGGTTGACTGGCTTCTACTGATCCTCTCCAAGCTCGCATCCTTCAAGTAAACTGAGACCCTCTCTCATTCTTCTTTCCGTCCCACAGCGATCCCAGCTTAGAGCAGACAGACAACACGGCTCATCAACAAGAAACGGACCCCTTCTATTGACGGATGTGAGCTTCGCACATTCCGTGGAAACTTTGGTCAGTGGCGAGCTATTATAGCTGAGCTCCGACCGAATTCGTGTCAAGACCATGTGCTTGCAGTGTTTCAAAAACAATGGGCTTGTTTTTGGACAGGAATATTCCTGCCTCCTCAAGACACTCAGTCAGCCCGAAAGCTACCTCTACAGAGGACGTTAGAAGTCAATTGCGACAATTGCGACCAGGCGTGGCCGGCTCCCCACAGATAACAAGCACTGTTACAAGGGAGTATGTTACACAGGTTGGCTACACAATCATTCCGCTGGGTTGAGAGCGGCCACGGGACCTACTTATATGGGCCGGAGTACCTGTCGAGAGTTTTCCAGCCACCTCGCCAGTCGACCTCGCTGGTTGCATTGGGGCATTGCTTGGGTGCTTTGCTTGGATAGACCAGGAGTCCCACGTTTACAGACCTCACAAGCGAACATGATGGTTTACACAGTCGAAAGCTTAGTCGAGTTCTGAAATGGGCGGTGATGAGCTGACTGGCCAGAAGGCAGTCCTCTATCATTCTCACATGCTAAGTAATCGATGGCAGGATCAAAGGCGTCTTTGCGGCCATCTCTCGGCGTCAGCGTCAGGGGTTTACAAGGAGCCAGGGTTGGCTGAGTCAGAGATTTCACTGCTCATTGCCTCCCCCACAGACAAGATTTCCATGAACGTATGGAGTAGTACTTCAGTTCCCACAGCAACGCCATGTGAAGAACCAATTTCCCAAGAATCTCTGATTTACCGCCAAGCCGGTCCGAATCTACCAAGTACCAGGATCCGCCCTTTTGAGTACCGGAGCCTTGATCCACCAATCACGAGAAGAGAAATGATCGCGCTCAGGTACCCTCTGCACCAGCATTCCCCGTGCAACGTGAGGTGCATTTGTTGTGGTGGTACGCTGGCCCCTGCGTTTCAAGGACATTCCAGAGGGAGGGTTGGGGGATGGGATCGGGGCGGAAATCAGATCCGCTTCGGGGTTGCGGGATCAACCTTCACCTAGCTGAATTGGGTTGCCATCTATTCACAACGGAGACGGTTGCATCGGAGAGGTCCCGCTGTGGCGCCCTGGTCACGAGATTTTGGCAATGATAGACAGAAGATCGCATTAATGCAGAGATGATATCACCTCGGCTCTCCTGGTCATGTGTCAGTCTGCCTGTCGAATGGTGGCTGCAAGCAATGTTGGTGACCGCAACGGCCGCTTCGGCATCCTCTTCTTACTCGTACCTCAATCGCTGAGATCACTAATCTCCAAGAGCAACCCGAGGGAGTCGACCTGGTCAACGAGGCCCATACCAAGCTCCATCCCTCTCGGGAGGCGGCGATCGTCCGTTTGGGGCCGTATTCCTGAAATCGAGGCGGCTGGGCACCGCAGACGGCGCCGGATGGAGGAACATGGGTCGGAATCACAGTGCCATATATTGCGCCAGTCCTTAGAGTTTCGATGGCTCTGAACTCTATCAACGATTCACTTTCATCCCCCGGGACGGTGCACATGAGGAAGCTTGGCGACCAAACCCCGATGTTTCAGCGGGCAACACATCTCGACACCGACAACACTCAACGAAGACTATATCGAACATGAGCTCCCTACGCTCTCTCCTGCCGGTCATCGGCTCTTTCACCTCGTTTCTCTTGGGGGTTCTGTGTCTATTCTCCGGGAGTCAACGCCAATTCCTGCCGCAGGGCAATCTTATGACGGTATGTAATGCCCAGCCCCAGCAAGGAGGAACCAACCCACTAACTTAGCGTCTTCTAGCTGTACACCAGCGGCGCCGGCGGTGACGGGGCGCCAGACTTCTTCACCATCTATCCCATGTCCTACTGCGTCGGGTACCAGGAAACCTGCGTGATCGACGAGAAGTCGAACACCACGACCATCCAGGACCGCATCACCGAGTGCTCGGACCGCAGTGTCCTCTTCGAGTTCAACCCTGGCGACGCCATCCAGCAAGCGCTGGGCAACCCTCCGACCGGTCTCCAGCCCGGCAGCTGGCCTTCCTGTATCACCGATGACTTCCACGCCTTGAAGCCCACGAATACTACGATGGTGCTCTTCCTGATTTTCGGAACGGTGGCTGCCATTGTTGCCATTGCCCTCCGTATCTGGACGATCGCGTCCGCCCGGGCCTCGCGACCGGATTACGCCTCCCAGCCTCCACGCTACCCCGGCACGGGGACCGAGCTGGAGACGCCCCTGACTAGTGTGGAGTTCTATGCTTTCCTGGTAAGCCCCTGCCTTTCCTCGCGGTATGGTGTAAGACGATGTCTAATGACAAGCAGACCAGCGTGTTCAGCTTCGGGATTGCGGCGACCATCGCAAGTGTCATCGCCAAGGAGTTCGTGGATTTGATCAGTGAGACCGGCAGCGAAAAGGGGATTTCGGCGGTCGGGGGCAATACCTTCCAGGGAATGATCTGGACGGCGGTGGTGTTGCAGTTGTTGGGGACGTTGCATGATTATATTGCGATTGTGACGTATCGGAGGGCGCTCAGCGAGGAGTATGGATCGCCGTCGTCGCCGCAGGGCGAGCAGTGCTCGGAGCAGAAGCGGTTGGTGGTGGTGGAGGAGGATGATTGCTGAGAGGTTGGTTGTTTTGGTTATTGGCGTTGCATTTTTGGCGTTAGGTTGGGGGATGATAATGATATGACGCGGTAGATGTATTGGGCCGGTTAGTTGTTGCTGTCTTTTGTGTTTTTTTACGATACTCTCTGTTTGATGCGATGGTCATGATACTCGATACTTTGCTGTGGTTTATGATACTCTAGTATACACGATGAACCTGTCTTCTCCAGCCATATGATTCTTGCCCTAGGGGGGATGATGTCGAGCACATTCAGCAGACAGCACAGTCTGACTTGATTCTTCACTCAGTATCTCATACAGTATAGCATAACAATCTCTCATCTATACTATTGAGTCGCATCCCCCAAAGCCGGCACCTTGGCCACCTCCTCCAACAACCACCTCAGCCCCTTCATCCCCCGTTCGGCATGCACCCTTGGCACCGAGGCGTCCTTCTCACTCAACGAGTGATTAAACACCTCCAACGAGACGGGGCCCTCATACCCCGTCTCCAACACAGCAGCAGCCACCACTTCCACCGGCAAATACGCACCCCTCTCCTTCTCCCCAGGAAACAAACGATACCCCCTGGACCAAGGCAAAAGCCTGGGCGTATCACCCTGCACATCCCAGCCCCGGACCTCCTCCAGCCCCACCCTCACCGCATCGCCCACCTGAAAGAAGAAGATCTTCTCCGCAGGCACACTCCTCACCAAACTCCGCATCGACTCCCTCAACCCCCGCCTCGCCACCTCCAAGTCCCCATGCACCCTCCCCGACCCATCAGCAGCATACGGATCCGCCCACTCCACCGCCAGAACATTAAACGCGTCCACGACCAACCCCACATTGTCCCGGTCCGCCGCCTGCACCGCCTCCCACGAACTAGCCCAGGTATTCCTCCGCGCCCAGCTGAGCCCCTCGTACCCGATCCGGAGCATCGGCCCGCCGTCGGCCTCCGCGTACGCGCGCGCCATATCGCCCAGCTCGGCGAGGTCCGTCGCCACGACCTCCAAATCGGCGGTGACCCCCTCGTCGGTGCGGATGTTGGCGCACAGGAACACGAGATCCGTGCCGAAGGCCCGCATGAAGGGGAACCGGGCGGCGACGGAGTCCAGGGCGGCGCGCCGCGCGGTGGGGTCCACGATCCCCTCGATCTCGCGGCAGGGCTGCGTGCAGGCGATCTTGAGGGAGAGGGAGGCGGCGAGCGAGCCGAGCTGCGCCGCGATGCGGAGGGTTTCCGGGGTGGATGTCCAGGGGGTCCGCGGTGGGGGGAGGGCCCGCGAGTGGTGCGCGCTCAGGTAGCGCGCCCAGTCGTCGTCGAACAGGTCGATGTGGGTGTATCCTGCTGCGGCGGCGGCGTGGAGGCGCGCTTCGAGGGGGTGGTGGGCTGCGCTGCCGAGGCTGAGGGTGGCGATGCCCAGTGGGTTGGGGGGGGTGGGCCTGGACTTGGTCATGGTTGTGTTGTTTGTGTGGAAGAGGTCGTGGGCGTGGTTGAGGGGGAGGCGGTGATTGAGGGGATTTCTATATGAAAGGTCCCGGGAGAACGGTTTCCCGGGGTTCAGGGCGGGTGAATGGTTTGGGTAATGTGAGTCAATTGTAGCTTTTGGTTGGGATGAGGTGTTCGTTTTGATATGGTGTCTTTAGTGAAGGTTGGTTTCTGACTGCACCTGCAGTGCCGAGGTTGTGACGTAGGACCGGCGAGCGAGCCAATAAAATCGGGTCTTTGGAGGGGTCTCCGCTCCCGGTCATTTGTTTTGGCTCCGGTCCGGCCAATTTGTGGTGCACATCACCCCAAGACATCAACACAACACAGCCCTTGACGGGGCTGTGATCCTCATAGCTTCAGGACTAATTTATTGGCTTTGGTGTATAGGGAAGGGCTCAGTGCTTCATGCAAACTACAGGTGGAATATAGAGGAAATGAGGTAGGAATGGAGTATGGCTGTCAGGGCCTCTAATGTTAGTGCATCTTGCGCCAGAGACACCACTTCTCAGATAAATCTTAGCAAGAGGCTCATCTTCTTCCTTCAGACAACAGTCTTGTCGGTATTATCTTCTCCAGAACCAAAGGATCAGCCACATCTTCTTCGGGCTTGGCAGGTCGGCCTGCTGCACATCCGGAACCCTCGGTTTGAAGCTGCACGGCCACGTCAGGCTGCATACGGACGGAACATCCCGACAGGCCCACCGAGAAGAAAGAGTGAAATCCCGGCGGAGGCTACTGCAACTTCAAACGACCATCACCTACTATACCAGAGCATCTCCGACATCAGAATTCTGTTGGGAGTTGATGTGATGCGATCCAGCAATGCTCCGGCAGGTCACCTGATACGCAAGCCCTATACGCAACAACCTCATTCTGCCGGTATGCCCAGATGTCTGCAATCGCCTCGGTCTCGCTCAAACTCCGACCCCCCTCAAGACCCTTGCCTGATCGACATTGATCGACACTACCCCTCCCGCTAGCAACAGAGTCCGCATGTACTCCTTGATTCTGCTCGTCGTACGATGGTTTCCTCCTGTCTTAGGCTAATCGGCTAAATCACTCCAGCGTGCTTAAATACTTTGCAGTCATGTTCATCTCCCTTTCTACGCAAGAAATAGTGCGTCCAGCAACATGTACTTCCTCCTCACACTCCTCGTGGTCGGGCACTGCCTGGCCGACTACTTCCACCCCAACTCCACCGGCCTGCGCCTGCAACACGGCTTCGAGACCCTCCTCATCCAGCCCTACGGCTACGATGGCTTCCGCGTGCGCGCCTGGCCGTTCCGCCCCCCTACCGGCCAGGAGATCAGCTTCATCTACGACCCACCACTGGAGGGCTTCGAGAACGGCACCGCCCACGGCATGAGCTACGACCAGACCTCCACCGGCGAAACGCCCCTCACCCTCCGCAACGGCAACCTCCTCCTCCGCACGACGGGCTGGGGCGGCAACGAGGGGGGCTACCGGCTGTCTTTCTCGCGTCTCAACGCCGACGGCAGCGAAACGCTTCTCACCAACGAATACGCTCCCCTCAAGTCCCTCAACCCCCGGAGCTACACGTGGCCCGGCCCGGGGGCCGAGTTCCGCGCGGAATTCAGCTTCAGCGCCACGCCAGACGAGCAGATCTACGGCACGGGCACGCAGCAAGACCACCGCATCAACAAGAAGGGCTCGGTCATCGACCTGGTCAACTTCAACACCTACATCCCCACCCCGGTGTTCATGAGCAACAAGGGCTACGCGTTCGTGTGGAACACGCCCGCCGAGGGCCGGATGGAGCTCGGGGCGCTGCGCACCAAATTCGTCGCCGAGTCGACCACCCTCGTCGACTACGTGATCGTCGCTGCGGACGACGACTCTGCCAACAACAACAACAGCAACAGCACCGTGTCCAAATACGACACCCTCCAGCGCCGCCTCTCCGCGCTGACCGGCCGGGCCCCGACCCCGCCCGCCTTCAGCCTGGGATACATCCAGTCGAAGCTGCGCTACGAGAACCAGAGCGAGGTCGAGCAGCTGGCGCGCCGCTTCGCGGCGCACGACATCCCCGTCTCGCTGATCGTGATCGACTACCAGTCGTGGGCGCACCAGGGCGACTGGGCGCTGGACCCGCGGCTGTGGCCGAACGTCAGCCAGATGGCTGCCGTCGTCCGCAACGCCACCGGCGCCGAGCTGATGGCCAGCCTGTGGCCCAGCGTGGCGGACAACTCGGTTAACTACGCCACGCTGCAAGCCCAGGGGTTCCTGTCGGCGACGCGCTCCGGGCCCGGCACGACCGACAGCTGGAACGGCAGCTACATCCGCAACTACGACGCGACGAACCCGCTGGCGCGCCACTTTCTGTGGTCCACCCTGCACCGCAACTACTACACGCAGGGGATCCAGAACTTCTGGATCGACCAAGCCGACGGCGGCGCCCTCGGCGAAGCCTACGAGAACAACGGCCAAAGCACGTACATCCAGTCGATCCCCTACGCGCTGCCCGACGTCCTGTACGCCGCGGGCACCCAGCGCGGCGTGGGGAAGCTGTACCCGTGGGCCCACCAGCAGGCCATCGACGAGGGCTACCGCAACGTGACCGCCACCGCGCCGGGCGACCCCTGCCCGCACATCTCCCTCAGCCGCAGCGGGTACATCGGCTCGCAGCGCTTCTGCAGCATCATCTGGTCCGGCGACACCACCTCCGTCTGGGACACGCTCGCCGCGCAGATCGCGTCGGGCCTGTCGGCCGCCGCCACCGGCTGGGGCTGGTGGACCGTCGACGCCGGCGGGTTCCAGGCCGACCCGATCGTCGCCTGGAGCGGGGACATCGATACCCCCGAGTTCCGCGAGCTGTACGTGCGCTGGTTCGCGTGGGCGACCTTCCTGCCGTTCATGCGCACGCATGGCAGTCGCGCGTGCAGTGTGCAGAGTGCGTATACCTGCGCGAACGAGCCGTGGTCGTATGGCGAGGAGAATACCCCGATCATCACGGGGTATATCCGCTTGCGGTATCAGTTGGCGCGCTATTTGACGAATGTGTTTGAGCGATTTAGTACCGAGGGGAGGAGCATTATGCGGCCCTTGTATATGGATTTTGAGCACACGGATAGGAACGTGAGTGGGCTGGTGGCGGCCAATACGAATTTCACGACCCAGTCGTATATGTTCGGGCCGCGGTTGTTGGTGAGTCCGGTGACCAGGCCGAATGTCTCGGAGTGGGAGGTCTATTTGCCTCGTACGGGGGAGAGGGGGAAGTGGACGTATTGGTGGTCGAATGAGACGTTTGCGGGGGGGGAGGTGGTTACTGTTCAGGCGCCGCGGGAGCATATCCCCTTGTTCTTCTGGGGGAGCAGGGAGGAGATTCTGAGTGGGGAGGTTTTTTAAGGGCTCGGATGGTAGAGGGGGTGGAAATGCTTTGGAGGTGGCCTGGTTCCAATGTTTGAAGCATGTGCTTCGATCTAGTATAGAGGTGCCATGGACATACAATTTCAGAAGAACGTGCCTTGAATTCATTCCGCTGCAGACCCATCAAGGACTAACGTCACCTACTTGAGAGATGATTCAATATCGTGCCCGATTACTTTGTGCTATATCAATTCGAGCGTAATGACCACTGCCTTCTGCGTAGAGAGGTCTGAAAAGCTAGTCGGACTATGAAGTTGGCGCTGCCGTTCCGGATTTATATACGTTCAATGCCCATGTGGGTAGGGTACGTGCAGTTTCAAGTCATGGGGACATGGCCACAAATGATACACCTAACTCAGGACGTTAAAATAGTCTCCCACTATCTTGACAAGGTTCATTACATTTCAACCATCTCCGGGGTGGGTGCTGTGGCTACGAAGGTTCATCTCATTCATCTCAGCCAAAATTCCTAACACAGCCCTGTGCTGGTCCCTCGAGTAATAGACATCCGAGATCAGATCGTGGTTCTATAGATAGATTGTCTCAGACACCCCGCTACAGTTGGAAGACTGGCAACTACGGCATGACTTTCTGTGGGCCCCAATTGCATTGATGTTATGTTCTGTAGGGCCGTCCGGCCTGCTGCCTCAGGCCACTATCCACGATGAAACAGAATGTTTCTTCCATTCTGCTTGGCAGCATGAGCAACCAGCATGGGCCATGCAGGCAGTGGATTCATGTGAGCTTGGCTTAGGGCCCTCATGGATACGCTACCATAAACTAAAAATATACAGTGCCAATCGAGTTGCATCTCGGTGATGCCAATGTTCCAGCCTTGACCCACTAGCCCCAACAGAGCAGGAATTACGAAATACGACTGAGGATCGATCAACAGCTTCAATTTCGACACCACATCCTCTGCTGGCCTCGGTACAAAAGGTCTGTAGGACCGTCTGCTTTCGTCGCTGATGTCCAACCTCAATTTTATCATCCCACATCACCACTACTCCATCCATCATCATGCAAGGCTGGACGGCGTACGCATATGATCCCTCCATGGGAGGGGCGGTAATCATGGTCCTGCTGTTCCTGATAGCCACGTTGATCTTCATCTACCAGCTCATCCGCACCCGGGCCTGGTTGACGCTTGCCGCCTTGATCGGGGCACTCTGTAAGTTGCAGCTGCCACGATGACCGATCGGACGCTGATGATTCTTCTCCTTCTATAGTCGAAGTCGTCGGATACTGCGGTCGCGCCATGTCCGCCCATCAGTCCCCGGACTGGACCCTCGGTCCCTACATCATCCAGAGCACACTGCTGCTGGTCGCCCCGGCCCTTTTTGCTGCTACCATCTACATGATCCTGGGTCGCATTATCCTCCTGGTCCGCGGCGAGCACCACTCCATCATCCGCCTGAAGTTCCTGACCAAGATCTTCGTGGTGGGCGACATTCTCTCTTTCCTGATGCAAGCCTCAGGTAGGAGCTCTCTGCCCGTACAACCCTTCATATTGCCCTAACGATCAACAGGCGCCGGCCTGATGGTCAAGGCCGCCTCCGCGACGGACCACACGGGCGAGAACGTGATCATCGGGGGCCTCGTCGTGCAGATCCTCTTCTTCTGCTTCTTCATCACGGTGGCGGTCATCTTCCAGCGGCGCATCTACCGCCACCCCACGGTGCGGTCGGAGTCGCCGCAGATCCCGTGGCGCAAGCACTTCTTCTCGCTGTACGCGATGAGCTTCCTGATCCTGATCCGGTCGATCGTGCGGTTCATCGAGTACATCCAGGGCCAGCAGGGGTACGTGATCACGCACGAGGCGTTTATCTACGTCTTCGACGCGGTGCCGATGTTTCTGGTGCTGTGTATTCTCATTGTGGTCCACCCGAGTGAGATTAATGGACTGCTGGGCAAGTCGCGGGTGGCGGCGGTGGGGAATGGGTTGCGATTCAAGGATGTGACGCCGGCTCTGTGATTTTTTTTGGGGTCTGAGGGAGTTGACTAGACTACAGACAGCACTGTTACAGATTCCATACAATTTCAAATTGTTTCCACCGAACAAGAACCCGAACAGGCAATGAATACGCATCCGAGATGGAGGGAAGGGGGGGGGTGGGGCAGGCCTAAGCTTCAAGTGGGTATGAGTACGGATACGAAGTGGAGCCCTACTTTCTTTCTCCCTTTCTTTTCTTGCTTTTTTCCTGTAACTTACCATCTTCGACGGATTTATCTAGTATCACTACTAGGTACAGTCCATAAGTCATGTACCGGATACTCCAATCACCGTGAAGGCCTTCAAGACAAGACACACCTCGGCTCGATCCTCCCACTTCGCCCCCACGACTCTACTTTATCTCTGCTTCTGTTTCTGCTTCTGCTTCTACTTCTACTTCTACTTCTACTTCTACTTCTACTTCTCCCAAATCTCCCAAATGTAAACCCCTCCGTATCCTCAGGACATCCGTCCGACCATGTCTATCCTCACCATCCTATGCCTCGCGCTTGTGCTCTCAGCCAGCTACACCCTCGCCCGAATCTACACCACCTACCGCCCCCTCCGCGACAGCCCACTACCAGTCCTCATCGTCGCGACCTCCCTCCCCCACCCACTTCGGGGTTTACTGAGCCTCATCGACCACAACTCCCGCCTCGCCCTCTTCTTCCAACGCGACCGCTTCAGCCACCACTCCTGGAACTTCCGCGACAAATTCGCCCTGCACGCGCGCTACGGCCGGTCCTTCTTCCTGGTGACACCCGGAGGCCGGGAGTTCATCACCGCGGACCGCCCCGTCGCAGACCAGATCCTCGTGCGGCGGAGGGCGTTCCCCAAACCGTTAGGGCTGCTTGGTACTGCCCTTCCTCCCCTACCCACATGAACACGAAATGGCTGACAAGGAGAATGTAGACCAGTTAGAGCTGTTCGGACCGCATCTCGCTTCGGTACGCCCCCTGCTCCGCTCACATCACTCTATCCCGTGCGGTGGTTCCGATTGCTAATCAAGACGGGTGTGGGTGCAGGTCGAAGACACCACCTGGCAGCGCCACCGCCGCATCACCGCCAGCGCCTTCACCGCGTCCACCGACCAGGCCGTCTGGGCCGTCTCCCTCGCCCGCGCGGCGCAGCTGGTCGCCACCACCACCACCAACACCACCACCACCACCAGCACAAGCACATTCCCCGACCTCGCCGACGCCAGCCTCGACGTGCTGCTACACGTCTGCCTCCCCACTACCACCCCCTCGGACCCGACCTTCAGCCCGCAGGAGTGCAAACCCGCCCTCCTCCGCTTCCTGGGCATCCTCACCGCCCCGACGGGGTGGAGCCTCCTCCCCTGGCGCCGCAGTCAGGGCTCGCCGGGTCTGTGGGCCGGGGCGCGCGAGCTCGGGGAGAGTATCGCGCAGCTGGTGGAGTACCGTCGCCACCGTCTGGATGGGACCCTGAAAAGGTGGCATGGGGATCTGCTCTCGACGTTGCTGCGGTGCGAGGGCCGGGCTGGCAGCGGCAACGGCAACGGTAGCAGGGATTATCTGTCCCCGGACGAGATCCGGGGCAATGTGTTTTTGTTTCTGTTTGCCGGGCACGAGACCACTGCTAATACGTTGCTGTATGCCGTGTATCTCTTGGCGATCTTTCCGGGGTGGCAGGAGTGGGTGGGGCAGGAGATGGATTTCTTGCTGAAGGGCGTGGGAGGGGAGGAGGAGCCCGGGTTTGAGGTGTTGGAGGGGCTGAGGAGGCTGAGGGCTGTTCTGGTGGGTTTCCCCTTTCTTTTGTCTGGTGGTGCTGATGGCTGATTGTGGTAGATGGAGACGCTGAGGCTATATGGCCCGGTTGTGAATGTGCTGCGCGAGACGCGCGAGCAGGACCAGATGGTTAAGGCGGAGACTCCGTTCGTCGTTCCGGAGGATACCTCCATCCGGGTCAATAGTGTGGCGCTGCATACGGATCCTGGGACTTGGGGATGTGATGCCGCGGAGTGGAGGCCGTCGCGGTGGGTGGCTGGGTCGTCAACCGGACAGCCCGGAGAGGATTTGTACGACGCGGAGATGGAGCAGAAGCTCATCGCTTGGTCCGAGGGGCCGCGAGTCTGTCCTGGCAAGCGGTTCTCCCAGATTGAGATCCTGGCGGTGCTGCTGCAGCTGTTCCGACGGCATAGAGTCGAGATTGTGCCTGAGCCCGGGGAGACAGTCGACGAGGCACGGCAGAGGGCTTATGCGCGGGTGCAGCAGAGCACAATGAGTTTGACGCTGCATATTCCCCAGCCGGAGAAGGTGTGTTTACGGTGGGAGCGGCGGAGAGATAGTAATCTTGCTTAATCTAGACTAAGTGAAACAGCGTGCTTGATTCATTGACCTGCATTACTCTCGGACTAAGCCTGCAAACTAGCGATGGGCTTGGTAGTCAATCGCGCCTCAAACGGGCATCTAAACGAGTACGAGACCCGAATACGACATCCCAGCCTCCAACGATACACTCTATATTCGAGCAGATACATCCACTATATAAGCATTCAAGCCTATCGCCAACATCCCCACAACGTGGTCCCAAGCATGCCGACCTACCTCCTCTACCAGTATGCCCCCTCTCTCCCCGCCGCCATTGCGGCGACGGTCTGCTTCGGCCTCCTCACCACCAGCCATGCCATCCACTACTGCGCCCAGCGCACCTGGTTCTTCACCCCGTTCATCATCGGGGGGATCTGTACGTAGCTGAGGCCCCCTCACTCACCCAATTTGTGACCCCACGGCTCAGCACACTGATCCCAACCCAGTCGAAACAACCGGCTACATCGGCCGCATCATCAACAGCACCCAAACCCCGAACTGGACCACCGCCCCGTATATCATGCAATCCCTGCTGCTGCTCGTCGCCCCCTCCCTCTTCGCCGCCTCCATCTACATGGTCCTGGCGCGCATCATCCGCCTCACCGACGGGGACACTCGCTCCGTCCTGCCGGCCCACTGGATCACCCGCGTGTTCGTCGTAGGCGATGTCCTTGCTTTCCTGGCGCAGGCGGGAGGTGGGTTCTTCTCTTTCCCCTTCCCCTCCCCCCTTTTCTGTCATGATCGCTCATAAACTCGTAGGCGGGGGCCTTCTGGCCAAGTCCAATTCACCAACCACCACCCGAACAGCCAACTGGATCGTCATCGCCGGCCTGGGCATCCAGGTCGTCTTCTTCGCGGCCTTCATCCTCGTCTCGGCGGTGTTCCATCGCCGCATGCAGAGCCACCCCACGCGACGCGCGCGGAGGACCCGGGTGCCGTGGAGTGGGTTTCTGTGGGTGCTGTACCTCGCCAACGGGCTGGTTCTGGGGAGGTCGGTGTTTCGCGTGGTCGAGTTCGCGATGGGCAGGGATGGGGTTCTTCAACGGCGCGAGGTGTGGTTGTATGTGTTTGATGGGGCGGTGATGGCGTTGGTGATGCTGGTTTTGTTGATGTGGCATCCGAGTCGGTT